>NC_086357.1:126941-426941 GCF_036324505.1 Eleginops maclovinus | reverse complement strand
CAAATTCAAGGAATTTGAGAAAACATTCACCAATGAGTGTGACCGGAACATCATTAGATTGAGAACCGACAATGGAGGAGAATACACATCCAGAGAATTTCAGGAATACTTGAAGGATCAAGGAATTCACCATGAAATGACGGTACCATATTCACCACAGCAAAATGGTGTTGCTGAAAGAAAAAATAGGACACTAGTCGAAGCAGCCAGAAGTATGTTAGCTCATGCTAAATTGCCAAAGATGTACTGGGCAGAAGCCGTGGCAACTGCAGCTTACATACAGAACAGGCTACCCACATGTGTTCTGAAGGAAGTTACGCCCTATGAAAGATGGTGTGGCAAGAAACCAGACCTGAGTCACATGAGAGTGTTTGGCTGTGTTGCTTATGCACATGTTCCAGACGTAGAGAGAAGAAAACTGGACATGAAAGCTGTGAAACTTCGTTTTGTTGGATATGCAAACAACGCCAAAGGCTATCGCTTGTGGGACGAAGACAAAAGGAGAATTCTAATTCGTCGAGATGTTGTCTTTAACGAATCAGACTTCAACTGGAAACAGGAAGTGGACATTTCTTGTTCAGATAATGAGACCATCATGACACCGAAAGAGACGGGAGCACCAGCTGACGAGGCTACTGTCAGTGAAGCTATGAGAGAGAGTAGCAGAATCAGAAAAGCTCCTACAAGATACGGATATGATGAGTATGCTGATGTAGTGACTGTTGATCATTATGCCAATGTTTGTCATGTTACAGAACCAATCACACTCAAAGAGGCATTAATGACACCAGATGCAAAGGATTGGCAGGAAGCGGCTGACCTGGAATATGAGTCACTGTTGGAAAATGAAACCTGGGATTTGGTTGACTTACTAAGAGATAGACAGGCCATAGGATCAAGATGGGTGTTCAAAGTAAACCATCATAGTGATGGACGAGTGGAAAGATACAAATGCAGACTCGTTGCCAAGGGTTACTCACAGAAGTATGGTGCTGACTATGATGAAACATTTTCACCTGTGGTACGTTTCAGCTCAATTCGTACCTTACTTGCCTTTGCTGTCCAGAACAATCTGCATGTACACCAGATGGATGTTGTAACTGCATTCCTGAATGGACATCTAGAAGAGGAAATCTACATGGAGCAACCGGAGGGCTACGTCAAACCAGGACAGGAACATCTAGTGTGCAAGCTCAAGAGGTCCATCTACGGACTGAAGCAATCTCCTCGTTGCTGGAGCAAGACTTTCACTGAATTCATGAAAGACCTAGGCTTCAAACAGAGTACATCAGATCCCTGTGTGTTTGTGAGATCTCAGAAGGAGTTAGAGATACTTGCTGTGTATGTCGATGATCTGATTCTGATTACTGAGTCAATGGAAAGCATGAATGAACTGAAAGATGCGCTGAAGAAGCGTTACAAGATGAAAGACATGGGAGAGCTGTCCTACATCCTGGGCATCTCTGTTGTCCAAGCACATGAGAAGAATTGTGTGTTTCTTCACCAGAAGCATTACATTGAAGCAATACTTCAAAAGTATAAAATGGACAATGCCAATCCCGTTGCAACTCCAGCCGATGCAAACGTCAAGCTGAAAAAGATTGATGGAGTTAGTAAGCCTGTGAACCCAAGCACTTACCAGTCCATGGTAGGAAGTCTGCTGTATGCTGCAATGGCTACAAGGCCAGACATAGCACAAGCAGTGAGTGCTGTATCAAAGTTCAATGCAGATCCAAATGAAGCACACTTGACGGCTGTCAAGAGAATTCTTCGATACCTGAAAGGGACACTGAATCTTGTTCTCAAGTATGAAAGATCAGAATCTGGAGCGTTGATCGGATTCTCAGATGCTGACTGGGCAGGAGATCAAGATGATCGTCACTCAACAACAGGCAATGTTTTTCTGCTGGATGGAGGAGCAGTGAGTTGGCTCAGTAAAAAGCAGTCAACAGTTGCACTGTCATCTGCGGAGGCAGAGTACGTCGCACTCAGCCAGGCAGCTCAAGAATGTAGCTGGCTTCAACGACTTCTGAGTGATCTCGGAATGGACACTGCACCAACTGTGATCCATGAGGACAACCAAGGAGCCATCGCAATAGCGAAGAATCCAGTCGATCACTCAAGAACCAAGCACATAGACATTCGTTACCATTACATTCGTGAATGTGTGCAGAATGGACAAATACAGCTGAAATACTGTCCATCTGAGGAGATGAAGGCTGATATTCTGACAAAGCCAGTACCTAGACAGAAGTGTGAATATCTCAGAAGAGAGATTGGACTTTGTCATTCAGTTTAAAGTGAGGTTAAATGCATAAAGTTTAATGCTGTTTAATAGTGCTCTGCATAGCAAGGTTAATTTTGAAGTTAAGGAATAACAAGATACTTGCTAATGTGTGTTTAGGGTTTATCTTCACATCATTTGAATATTGCTTCAAGTTCAAGTCTGAGTGATGTATGCTAGCATAAAAGACTTAATACCGTTGTAAAATTAAGTGGGAGTGTTGTAATGTACATTAGGCTATAATTTGACATTGGTCCAGAGAAGTGTAATACTGCCCTCTAGTGTCTGTTTGTATTATGGCTTTGACAGTTTACTTTCAGTTTCAAGCACAGGTGAATAAAGACATGCAACTTCAATAGTGTCAGTCAGATGGAACAGTACTCAGTACATGATGCTGGTAGGCCATATGGATGGAAGGAATGAATGCAAAGAATGAATAGATTAATTTTTTTTACATGTGAATCAGCCTAAATAAATACATTTAGATGTGAGGTATATAGTTCTACTTGTATTTTGCACATGAATGTTAAACTAACATTTACTTATTTTGCAGAGCCTTCTTCAGCAAAAGAGGCCGCTCAGTGTCTATGCAGCGGACCACAACCTTCCATGCATGCCCTCTGCCAACCAATGGGCGCTTATGGAGAAGGCAGTTGTGGTCTTGAGTCCATTTGAAGAGCTGACTAGGGCAGTGAGTGCTGCGACTGCAAGTGCCGCGGATGTGATCCCTGCAATAACTGTCCTCAAGCGTCATCTTTCCCGTGAAGAGAGCACTGATGCTGGAATCAAGACTATGAAGAGAACACTTCTTGAGGCTGTCACTGAGCGCTTCGACTACGACTGAACCAATCTACTCCGTTGCTACGTTGGTTGACCCAAGATACAAAGAAAGGCAAGTCCTGTTTAATTCAAAACTTCTTTTGCGATATATAATTGCTCAGGCCTAATCAATTCACCACTTGATTATTAATTATCAAATAACATCAAAATAAATGTTCCAAATGTTGTTCTATGACATTGACAACAATAACTTTGATACGCTAAGGGAACGACAAAATATGTTAGGAAACAAATAATCCTTTTTAACAAAATAAAATTCTATCCATTTTCAGATTCTTCACAAGTCCAGACCACCAGGAGCTTGCCAAGGAGGCTCTCATTAGAGAGGTGGAGATCATGGAGTGAAAGAGGAAGGCGGCCAGTGAGGTGTCTGCAGAAGAGCCTCCAAGAAAGTCACCACGTCGAGGCGGTGTAGGCTGTGCAGCTGCAAACAGCAGCGTTGTCAGTCTATATGACGAGATCTTGGAGGGGAGTGTGGTGGAGTCGAGGCCTGTGAGTACGTCAGCAGCCGTCACTCAGGTGGAGGCCTACCTGGCTGAACAAACCATCCCAAGGTCAGAGAATCCTCGACACTACTGGCGCAGAGCTGCCAACATTGTGTTTTAGAAAATAGTAGCAAGCCGAGCGGAGCGAGGCAAATTTTTTTTTCAAAGCCGGGGGTCCGAGGTCCGCCGAAGCCCCCTGAATGCCCCCTTATTTCATTTTTACTTTACTTATTTCGATTTATCTTTTGTATTCAACTGTTATTATTTTACTGTAAATTGTATGTATATATAGTTCCCTATTCCTTTTCCTATCACCCTGCTGCTATAACATGTGCAATTCCCTTACAGGATTAATAAAAGTTATCTTATCTTATCAGAAGCCAGAGACTTTACATGCTCTGAGATGCAATCTAGGTCATATTGTTTTCATATGTTTTTCGTGTATAATTTCTCCTTTTCCCTGTACTGTTGCACACAATTAAACACCAACATACAAAAAAATATTTTTATTAACCGAACAGAATTCATCATGAAACAATACTGAACAATAACACATGAAAAACCTTTACACAGCCTTTTTTTAGAACAGAGTTCAACTCAAGGGAACCTTTGGCTGTGACATGACCATCTCATCAACCTCTCACTTTAGATGGTCATAGGTTGCTGACTTGGCCTTGGCAAGAGTTGTCTTGGAGTACGCCTGCTTGTAGCAGACAGACCCCTTTGCCACCATGAATTGTTTGTGGGTAATGAGGTTACTCAGGGTCTCCATTCCCATACTAGGTCTGAACTCTGTTCTGTTTTTTGTGACAAGACTGAAGATGCGTTCGCAGTCTGCATTGGAATGGAAGATGCAGAGGATAGCCAGCATTACCTTGCAGAGTAAAGGGTACTTGAGATGGCCATTTCCATCCTTCAGCTGACTCATCAAGTGCCACTGTGTGTCTGGTCTGTCACAGCTGGTGATGCTTTCTGGCAGAGCATCGGTTTGGTAGGTCATGAATTGACCCTCAAGCTTGTCCATCTCCTCAGCACTCATCTTCAAGCAGGGGAATCTGCCTGTGAAGTACCTCACAGAATTGAAGTCTGCGCTGTCCCGTGCAGACATGTCAGCCACAGAAGCATTCCTTATCACTGGGTCATCATAGGGAAACTTCTTCACCATGTACTCAACAGCCTTCATGTAGAATGCCCGCACAGCGCTGAAGACCTGGGCAAGCTGCAGCTCCTCAAGCTCAGGGTGATCTCTTATGAAGTCTCTGGTGTTTTGCCCAATGAACAAGGTCTCATTGCTCTTCTGGTTGCTTGGTTCCCTGAATGGTACCTGGTGAACCTTAGCAGCTGCATTGATCACCTGAGGCTTCACAAATCGGTTCAAGAGATTCTTCAGCTGTGTGGTCAAAGTCCTGTGTAGTATTTGTATGCAGGGTTTGTCTAGCTGCAGCAGAGTGTTGGCCTCATCAAATATCGGCAGGACCGCACTTAGAAAGTAGCAGTAAAGATGGAATGTTGGGTCCTGCAGATGTTGACATGCCCTCTGCACTCTCTGTTGTGCCCCTGTCTTGGGCTGAGTGGCTCCAGTGCTAGATGTATTGGGCTGAGTGGGTGCAGTGCTAGATGTCTTGGGCTGAGTGGGTGCAGTGCTAGATGTTTTGGGCTGAGTGGGTGTAGTGGTAGATGTCTTGGGCTGAGTGTGTGCAGCGCTAGATGTCTTGGGCTGAGTGGGTGCAGTGCTAGATGTCTTGGGCTGAGTGGGTGCAGTGCTAGATGTCTTGGGCTGAGTGGGTGCAGTGCTAGATGTTTTGGGCTGAGTGGGTGCAGTGCTAGATGTTTTGGGCTGAGTGGGTGTAGTGGTAGATGTCTTGGGCTGAGTGTGTGCAGCGCTAGATGTCTTGGGCTGAGTGGGTGCAGTGCTAGATGTCTTGGGCTGAGTGGGTGCAGTGCTAGATGTCTTGGGCCGAGTGGGTGCAGCGCTAGATGTGTTGGGCTTTGCCGTTGCAGTCTTGGGCTGTGTGGTTGCAGCTGCTGGTGTTTTCTTTCCCTGACAGAATTTGGCTAGGTTTTGTTGGCAAAAGAGATAGCCTGCCAAATCAAACTGAGAATTGTCCTTGCTGCCGCTACTGTGGGTTGATGTGTCCTTGCTAACACTGTGGGTGGACTTGTCCTTGCTGCTGCTCTGCGTGGTCTTGTCCTTGCTGCTGCTCTGCGTGTTCTTGTCCTTGCTGCTGCTCTGCGTGGTCTTGTCCTTGCTGCTGTGCCCAGACTGTTCTGACTCAAAGTATTGCAGCAATGCAGGCCACTGCTGCAACAACCTGGCGATGCATTTATCTAAAGAGAGCCACCTCGTACTTACATGTTTAACAATCTTTCTCATTTCCACTCCACACAGATCCTGAAATTTCTTCAGTCCCTGTTTCCTCTTGCTGGATTTGTCTAGGTAGAAGTATATGTCCACCAGCAGCTCTTCAATGGACACTGGAAGCTGAGCAGCAGCTTTTTCTGCAGCTAGATGAATTAGATGGCACGGGCATCCCAGCACATATACTGCACTGTTTTTTTTGTTGATGTAGCCTGCCGTGCCAGCTTTGAGTCCCTGCATCACCATGGCATTATCTGCCCCAAAACTCATGCAGTTGTCCCAGGATATGCTACGTTTCTCAAGTTCATTGTCAATGAGTTTGAATATGTTCTGCCCAGTAGATGCCTCATGACACTCTGGCAAAGATAGGAGTACTGTCAGAACATGCCCAAGTCCTCGATCAAAGTACTTCACAACAAGAGGATACAGCTTACAGTCTCCATAGTCAGTGCTCCCATCCGTGGCTAGGGAGTATGGAGCTGTCCTCATTGCCTCCGTGATCACAGACGCATCCTCCTTGGCAAGAGCTCCAACAATGGCGCTGCTCTTTGTGCGACCAGACCCATACTTTCCTGCAATTGCAATCACAAAAATATTGCATTGTATTATCATGATTATACTCTAGATTACACAGAATTGCAGAATTACAATCATGATATTAATCCTCTGTAGAGTAAATTGGCCTAGGCTATTTTTTTTTCACCTTTACATAAAATGAAAAATGTTTTTTAGAATGATACAGTATCAGTAGGCTATAAATTAGCAATGATTAATTTGCAAGATTTAAATCAGATTATCAACCAGGGCAGTACTGTAACTGTTTTATATAGTCTGTACAGATTGTAGAGTGTATTGTGACAGTATACAGATATAAATCTATGCCTATGAATGCTTGAGATGAATTGAGGCTATTTGTCATTTGAGCCTTACCAGCGATTTTCGAGTCCGGAAACATCTTTTTCACCAGTGGCCCGATGTGGTCGGCCACCGCGATCGGGATGTTGTGTTCCACCAGAAAGTCCACAGCGAGCACTTCGGCATTTATGACACTGGTGTCACTGTCAACCGTAAAGAAGCCCGCGATGGGCCTTGTAGCTTCCACTGCCGCCTTGTATGACGTGTGTTTAGCAGTCCTGATGTGCTTTTCAACGTTGTGTCAGCCCCCATGCCTCACGCTAAAATCTGTCTTACACAACATACAGTAAGCGTGGAAGTCGTCCAGCTTCGACCGGGTGATGGTCGGCCATTCTGCGTTATATTCTAGCTTGAAGCGCTGTTCAGAAATTCGCCGCTTTTTCAGCGGAGGACAAGTACGTTCACCATCCATTTGTGATAGACTTCAACTGACAGCTCGCTCCGCGATTTCGCGGGCATAGTGTATTCACGAATTATCATTGGTCCATTAGAAATTAAGATAATAAAAACACAACACATATGTTAAATTATATAATGAAAAAAACCCAGATATTAATATGTTCTACTTATCTGTGCTATAAATGTAATTTTTGTATGATTCCAATGATCTTAAATAATTTTATAACCAAAATAGCTGAATTTGCTCGTGACCTGAGCAGAGGAGACAAGCGGGGTAAGGCAAAGAGCGGCGCCTCACGTCAGATTGAGCAATCCCTCACAAAGCGGAGCTAGTGAGAAATTAGCACCTCCTGTATAATGCCTCCCTGCTCTGTAACAAAGATGCAAGTGAGGAAATATTCCCTCCTGTATAATGCCTCCCTGCTGTGTTACAAAGATGCTTGATGGATTTTACCCCGATATATATGTAACAGTAATACTGTTACATATATATATCATACTGAGTATGTAACCATAATGATTTACCCCGATGAATCTGCCACAAAATACAACAATGCAAATGCAGACGAATGGAAAGCCACCAGTACGTTTAATTATTAGCCAAGATTACATTGATATCCGAGTGTTTCCGAGGGGATTGTTTAATGTCTGTCATCCATTTAACATCATACAACGTCGTTGTGATCACTTTGAACCCAACGATCTTTTTTTTTATGTATTGGTGAGCTGAGTTTGAGAAATTAAACTGTGCAGCTAAAGTTGTGTTTTTTGGTTGCTATAGTTATCTAGTTGCTATGCTAGCTAGCTCAAGAGACTTAAATAACCTAAACGATTTAAATGGAAGCGTTCAATTCGCATGTAATGATAGCTAGTTATCGAGCTGATGTTATAGTTTCCCCGATTTAACTCATTGTATTTCAAGTAGTCAATGTGCAAGCTGCCAATTGAATTATGTTTTAATAAACTCTATTGACTTCACATATTTTTCACATATCTGACTCTGAAAGCCAGCTTCGAGCTCACCGCACGGCACTGGTCTACATGAATAGAATTCTTCATCAACAGCGGGAGCCAAAACAGCATAGCATCCTGGTAACAGTAGTGAGGGTATTACAAAAAAGAAGTACAGCCGATCCTATTGGCTCTTTGTCAACGCAAGGGACGAATCATAAAACGGCTTATATGCAGTGGCGGCTGGTGAACATTTTGGGGGGGGGGGGGGCGCAGTTGGGCGGCACGGTTTAAATAGCACTTTTTTAGAGGTTTAGCTTAAGACAGTTGGTTAGGTGGCTGCGGCCACATTCGTGCTTCTTACATTTTTGTGTGAAGTGCTTTAGATCCTTCATCCCGGTTGTAGTCCAAAGTGTTTCAGTCCCAGGACTTTGAAATAACAGACAAGGGAAACAAAAAAAGGCATTGCTCACTGTACAACCAGCTAACCAATTCCGCTTAGCATACAAGTTTGAGGAGAAAGTCCGAGTGTAGGTTCTCCCGCGATCAGTGGTCGTCTGTTGAATGTTTAAATCCGGACGCTCGGGTCCCAAGTCTTTCAATTTCTTCTTTTCGACATCTGATAGTCGATGAAACGGTGTTTTAAGTAGAGCTTGCACGGAGTTCTCAGCCATCGATGTCGCCATATTCACTCAATCTAAGTTTCAGCTAGCTACGGTGCTGCTCTTTACGCTTGTGGTTAGGGAATGATAACGATGCTGATTCGCCGAAATAGTCCAATCGCGTATCTAAGAATGTCACATTGAACTAAGAAACAATGCCATTGGCTGTGGGCGCAAATCTAAGTTTCATCCCCCAATGAAAAGCTATCCTTGCTAAAATGACTGAGAAAAGTATAAGCTCTCCTATAGACTCCCATGTTATCGGCGCCCACGGACGGTAGCCGACCTGCCTATTCTCAGAAAAGGCGAATGGCAATATATTATGTCCGGACACATTTTAGCGGTTCTTGACAGTGGTCTCCCATACACATTTAACCCATAAACACGGTACATTTCTTATTTCAATTATGTTGTATATATAACGTTTTTTAACTCAAAAAGTCAGGGTGGGCGGCGCCCACTATTGACGCACCGCCACTGCTTATATGTGAGCTTTAGGGCTGGTTGGATGTCAACACAGGCACGAGGCTGCCAGCTACACGATTCATTTTTCGATTTGTTGGGTAATGCGTAGGATATTCAAGTCAAGCGTAGCGGCGTAATTAGGGCCTGGAAATCGTATCTGCTACTCCAAAATCGTGTATGTTGGCAGCTCTGCTGGCGGGCACATGCTACACAGCGACCCGCACTGGCTGATACAGCCATGAAGTTTCTTTGTGTACCTTGTACATCGGTGGACAGTGAGAGACTGTTTAGTGCAGTGTCGAATGTCCTTGATGAAAAAAGGAACCGGTTGACAGCCGATAAGGTGCAGGTGTTGGTTTTCATTTAAAAAAACCTGCACTACACTTTGAAGGAGTCAGTGCATTAGATTAAGATGGAGGAAATAAGGAGCTCTATTACACTGTAAAAATGTTTATGTTTAAGTTTAGTGATGATTACATGTCTCTGAGATCCCTTAATTACCCACACTGTGAAACATAATAAGTTCAGTTTACTTGAAAAAAGGGTGGAAACTCGTTGTCTCAAATAAGTAACCAAAACTTTGTTTCCATTATGTTATGTTTACTTTATGTGTACAATTAATGCAAAGATTTTTAAGTTATGGTTACTTACTTCCAAGAAGTAAAGTTTAGTGAAGCTTACTTGTATTTACTACTGTTAAATGAGTAACCTTTTGAGTTGTAAATGGTACTTTATGTTTGATAGTAAAGTTTACCTGCAGAATATTCATACTATAGTTTCTAAGTACTGGCAACTTGAACAAACAAAGTCCTATTTAACAGAATAAAGGGAACTGAAAGATCAGATTTCTTTTATTATTATTGCAAAAAAAATGCTCTTATTTGTGATAGTGAGAGAATAAAAGCTATTGAGCACAGCTTGGATGCCTGTCTATTTCTTAATGTATACGAAATAAATTAAATGCTGTTTGCCAACACAAAAAGTGATATCGGAAATCGGTATCGGAAAACCGGTATCGGGAAATATCGGGATCGGATCGGAACCTATATGAAAATATCGGAATCGGATCGGAAGCTAAAAAATGAGATCGGGACATCCCTAGTGAAAACACTGTAAATAATGCAGTTGACAGGTGAGTGATAATCACAATAGATCCCATATGATTGTATGGCACAGGATTGGGAACAATTAAGCTATTTAGTTTCAGTGTTTTACGCAAGGGACAAAACAATCTCAGGACACCATTCTACTCCACTGTGTGAGAGTGCACACTTCCCTCACATCAGCTGCTTGACAAATCCACAAGTCTTAGAGTGTTTTACGCAGGAGTCTGTTACGGAGTCCATGTACTCTTGATGAGCATGCATCTCCTCCTATGTCCATGATTACCTTTTGGATTATCTCGAAGGTATACTTCAGGGTCCTTTGGATAGTCCATGTTGAGGGCGTACAGCAGACCGATTAGAAGGGCAAAGGCATTGGGGACATCCATCAGGTCATGAAGAGCTATTTCCTCTTCCAAAACAAGCACCACATCAATGATGTCCTTTGGGAGAAGGATTCTCTTCTGTGACCACCAGGATCCCGATCTCCATCCCTTTTTAGCATCTCGCCTTCTGCATCAGTCGGCTAATGAGAGAACAATATAACACAACTGATCACAAAGCAGCATTTGTTCCTCAATGAATTCTCTGTAGATTCATGATGCAGATTCATGGTGCATAACATCTATGTCAAGAGACTCATTACAGTATTATATCAGCTGTTTTGAAATAATGAAAGATATTTACACGATATTTACAAATTATTGTGATAGTAACTAGTTCCTATAGTTTCAATTGCACTGGTTTCTACTAATCAAAAGCTTTACATAACCTACACATCAATGTCCATGTAAAAATGCAAATAGTATTTTTTTAATTGACTAACTAATCAGCTCGTGCCCACAATGTAACAGTGCTGCACCACCACATCGTAGCCTAAATTTAGTGAGTTGCTCAACAACTGCAGAGAACAAGTGCATGCCATTAAGAACAAGCTGGTCATGTGCACTTGATAGCATGCTTGAGTTGGAAATGGCGGCATGGTACACGTGCAAGAAAGTTCAATACTTATTACACTACACCTTTAGCATGCCTTCATAGTACAAACTTCACGTGGAGAATGGAGATGAATATTCATGCAAAATGAATGGTGAGTGCTACAAGGAGAAATATATACGCTAAACATATTGGTCTTCCTTACCAAGCTAGCCTAACTTACACAGTATGCTTACAAAACATTAGTTTATAACATAGAGTAGGTAGTTGCGTGCAAAGCATTTTTCTACGAAAGCAAATTTTAGACAGTTGGAGTAAAGATGCTGGTCTTGAAAAGCCATTTAGCTACTGCTACGTTTTTCTATTAGCAAAGGCTAGCTTGCATTTTGATGTAGGCCTACGTGTGAGTGAGTGGTCATTCAACCCATGTTTTACGACTATGTCCATGTTCTATTCCTAAAAAAAACAACCCAAATCATATTGAATCAACAACGATCTACTAAAGAGAGCTTCACTCACCAAAACGTCTTAAGGAACATCTTTTTCAGCCAGGAGAAAATGGCGGTCGGTCGTCCTCACGAAAAATGACATTGTGGCTAAATGTGTCTGCGCATGTGCCATTCACGTGACGTAGCGTCACCCGGTGGTGAACTATGACAACTAGTGCAGTGTTTCCCAACCTTTTTTGAGCCATGGCACATATTACACGTTAGAAAAATCCCACGGCACACCACCAAATAAAAATGTCACAAAAAGTTTATATAATGAAATACAATGAAAATGTAGTCTCATTTTACTTACTCAATGTGAAACCTGGGCTTGTTTAGTTGAACACAAATCTGATATTCTTGCAGGAATTGAAGAAAGGCAAACACGAAGATCTTCCTCAACAGCTCTGAGTCTCTCTCTTTTCTTAGTCTTTAAAGTAGTCATGCTTGAAAAGCCCAGCTCACACAGATAGGTGGTGGAGAAAGGGAGAAGAGCTGAAATTGCTTTGTTTCCCAGAATAGGAAACTCCTTGGCAGCAGTCAGCCAAAAACTGTCCAAAGGTAGATCAGCAAAGCTCAGCTTTAGACCACGATTCTGTCTCAGTTCAGTTATTTCTTCCTGCTCCTGCAATGTCATGTCCCTTCCAACTGCAGTTGAGCTATATGGGTTCCTCACCCAGTCAAGGCAATCAGTGGAAAGTGAAGGGAAATAAAATGACAACCTCTGCTCAAGACTTTGCAGATGTTTACCTATTGTCTCACACAGTGCAGCACTGTTGACACTCGGCCATTTCTCTTGCCATTTCTGTGTGTTTTGGAACATTTCAAGATTGGCACTTTCCACATGTTGTTTCCAGAGCAGCACCTTTGAACGAAATCCCTGTATTTTATCTGTACTTGTGAGCAGGTTTTCATTTCGGCCTTGCATTCGTGTGTTCAGGTCATTCAGATGTTGAAATATATCTGCCAGATATGCTAGTCTTGCACACCACTCATCACTTGAGAGCAACTTAGCGTCATCATACTTCTCATTTGTCAAAAACACTTTAAGTTCCTCCCGCAGCTCATACACACGAGCTAAAATTTTGCCACGGGACAGCCACCGGACCTCCGTGTGCAGCAATAACACTTTATGCTCCGCTCCCATTTCCTCACACAATGATGCGAACATGCGGCTTTTCACAGGTCTCGTTTTCACAAAATGTATCATGCGCACAACATCTCCCAGTACAGGAACTAGGTCTTCTGGCAATGTTTTGGCAACGAATGCTTCCCGGTGCAGAAAACAATGCGTCGCGATGACATCTGGATGTTGTTCTTTCACCCTGTTAACAAATCCTTTGGTGCGCCCGACCATGGCAGCTGCTCCATCGGTGCACACACTTACGCAGTCTTGCCACTTCAGTCCTCCTTGTTCAATGTACTCTGACACAACTCGAAAAATGTCTTCTCCTGTTGTTCTTTCTGGCAATTCCTTGCAAAACAGAAACTGTTCTCTGATGGTGTCTCCGTCTACAAAGCGCACATTTGCCATAACTTGCGCATGTCCACTGATATCCGTAGATTCATCAAGTTGTAATGCAAATTTAGCACTGATGCGCAACTTTTCCAAAACTATCTTTTCAATGTCTGCAGACATGTCTTGAATACGTCTGGAAATTGTATTATTTGAAAGAGGGACTTGGGCTAATTCTTTAACGGCGCCAGGGCCGAGCATCTCTTGCAAGATAATTTTGCATGCAGGCATTATTAATGTCTCTGCCACGGTGTGTGGTTGTTTTGATTTGGCGATGAGTTCAGCAACTTGGTAGCTAGCTTTAAGAGCTTTTTCACCCGTCTTGGTGGTTTTCCTCAATAACGCTGCCTGTTTCCAGGTCTGTTCACGCAGTTTAACAAAATAGTCTGTATTCTTGTTTTGAAGTGACGGGTGTTTTGTCTCTAAATGGCGTTTGAGTTTACTTGGAACCATGGCACTGTTGGACAACTTTTCCCCGCACACCAGGCATAGCGGAGTTGGAGCACTTGGTTCCCCGGTAAAGGTAAATCCAAAGGCAAGATAACTTTCACTGTACTGTCTTGGGCTCACCTTTTTTGTTTTCTTCTGACCAGTACTCGTGCTAGGGCTTTCATCTGGGTCGGAATTTTCTTCAGGACCCAGGTCAGATTGAGTACTTTTTCTTTTCAAATATTTATCCATAGTTATCACCTGCACTGTCTCACTCGAAGCATGGCTATGAACTTCCGGCTGCTGCGGGACATATCACTCTTCTTCTTTGTATTTTTTAAGACCGTTGGCAACCAAACCAGCAACAACTAGCATTACCGTCACGACATATCGCTCTGATACACTGCCCTCTATTGGAAGAGCATCGAATTGTTTTGCTGTCACTACATGCCGCTCACTTAGAACCAATCAGGTGAAATTGGATAATTTTCCACGGCACACCTGATGATTTGTCACGGCACACTAGTGTGCCGCGGCACAGTGGTTGGGAAACACTGAACTAGTGGATATGACTAGGAAAATTCAGCTGTAACAATTGTGTCATTGGTTTTTTACACTAAAATGTTATGTATAAGTTATCTGAACTTAGAATTATTATTACAGTTAAATTAGAGTCTACTTGGCTAAATATTTCAAGTTAACATAACAAGAAGGGGAAAAAAATGTACAGTGTAGAAAGTAGTTCCCATGGTAACGATAGCCGTTCAAACACTCTTGCTACCCCGTTGCAGAATCCTCTTTTTGGGGCTTGGATTCCAAATCCACTCGCATAGCTAGCAATAACAATTTAGCAACCAACCAACTTGCTTGACATTGTCGTGAGTCATGACCTAATGTTAGCCTACATTTTTCCACTTCCTGAGACCAATAAAGAACACAGTTGTCAAAGATGATTCACATTTATTTACAGGCTATTTACAGTTATTTATATAATTACAATAAATAATATATTATTAACCAATTTATTGAAAACAATTCTTGAATTAGGCTATTTAAATATCTGAGTAATCACTGCGTTGGATTAGTGGACCAAATCAAATCAGGCTGTCCATGGTGCTGAAACATTTTGGGTTCAGAATGAAGGTTGATGTTCATGGTGCCATTAAAAGTGCAATTCTTGTCCCCGCCTGTGGCGTAACTGGCTGGTGGCACCTGCACCGTACGCCAGCGACCCGGGTTCGATTCCCGACCCGTGGTCCCTTCCGGATCCCACCCTGACTCTCCCTCCCACCCTCCCGTCACTCCCCCAACCGATCAAAGGCAAAAAGCCCCCAAAAGTAACTTTTTTTAAAAAAGTGCAATTCTTGAAAAAGTTCTCCATGAACTCCATGCCAGACTTTTTTGCAGGTGGTGCTGTGGTGTTCACGGGTAGGACTACGTTATAGGAAGAGCTTTCCTCCAGTGGCCGTTTCATGGCCTGTCCCGGACCGGCAAAAAGCGCGTTGCTCCACCTCTTTCTGTTGTCTAGAGATGGAGCCCAGTGGCTGCGAAGCGATGATTCGTTTTTAGTCCGCTAACGGACATGATTTCTTTTGTATCCACATTTTTTATCTACCAATTTCCAACGAGAGACAATGACAATGTAACGGCTGTGTCGCTAAATGTCGCTATGGAAACCACACGATGTAGGCCCATGGAAGCAGTTTGTAGGTAGGCCACTGGATACTTTGTGATTAGGCACGTTCTATTTGATCATTGTTTGATCGTGGAATCAAACACGCCTATTGACCAATCAGAGAGCTTGCTCAAACCTACGTGTTATAGAATCAAGAAATTAAGAATGAAGATGGATTGGCAAATGTGTGGTATTCAACAAAAAGAAAATGGAATGTGGGTATTATCAAAGCCCGTCTACGGAAAGCCCCTTCACTCTCTATTCACCCCCATTGTACCGAATTTGGCTGCAGTTCACCTAGGGGGCGATCGCGGGCGAGTGCAGAATACATGGACCCCTATGGAGCTAGGCGGCTAGCTACATCATTCTCCTAGCATATCGTCTACAAAATCCAAAATACTACTGTGGTTTCCGAGAGGTTGACAGGGATTTTTCGTCAAAAGTGGAATAATCTGGGGGTCATAGCCTTTTGTTTTCTTACAGGTTGGGCAGTTGCGACCCAGGTTCTGCTAGCATCTGGCTAATGAAAGCCGATTGGTCAATGAAGAACTCACGACTGGTTACGACCGAAGAATACGCTTTGTGGTACCTGTCCACAGAACATCAACAACGCTCTTAAGGTGCCAACCGCCGTTAAAAGAGAAGAAGAAGAAAGCTCTTAAGGAGGACTCTGAAAGGACATTACAATCGAACTTTTTTATTTGATTATGGTCAACTTTGGATGTACTGATCCTACCACACACATACATTGTATTGTAAAAATACATTTGAAAGTTAACGGATTACGAGCATGTGTTTGTTTTCTTACCTTGAGCGTATGTTCGATATTGCTATATTGCTACCTTAAGGATAAATCCCGCTTTCTAGAACATTAAACATTAAACATTCCGTAAAAAAAAGTTGATTAAGATAAAGATGCCGCGTCAGTGTGCTGCAATTAAAAGCAAAAATTCTCAAAAAGGACTGTCCTATTTCAGCTTCCCCAAGGATGATGAAAGGTAACATGTTTTCCTTCTATATTCAGTTATATCTGTACTATATGCAGCCTATCTGCGCTCGGCTTCGCAAGAAAGCCGGTATTTAAAAAATTTGGAGGGAAAATCTGCGCAATTGTCAATGCCTGAAGGAAGTTGACAAATGTGACTAGAGACATCACTGATTGTACTTTGCTCAATTACTTCATAAACACAGGTCTGCGAATAATTTGTCAAATGCTAAAGGAGGTGTGCCTTCAGGGTAATCTTAGGATTGATTGCCCATCATCATCCTAACACAGACAAAAAAAAAGCATGCATCAGCCTTGTAACTGGACTGATTTTAATGACTTTTATTTAAAACACAAACACATACACACACCACCCAGAAACATGCCAGCTAAATGAGGCGATCTCAATTACATAATTTACAATGTGCAGGCTAAGGGCCGAGATCAGAATATGGAACAGGGATGGGGGCCTCTCCATGAAAAAGGTGGCAGAGAAAAAAAAATGTCAGCATTTAGGAGCTCAACACATGGTCTTCATGGATGTCATTACTCCATACATAGATAACATAAATACATATATATATATATATATATATATATATATATATAGATAGATACATAGATAAATACATACAACTGCAGACTTCAAAGCCTTCGTGAATGAGAGATTACAAGAACAGAACAGAAGAAAGTAATACCCAATTCATTGTACCCAATTGAAACGTGCAAAAACACCTATACAGCTAAAAACTTAAATGAAGGGGATGATGTGAGCGGTCTAAAATAGGAGAGAGCAATTTAACAAGAGAACACAGAGAAGAGAGCACACACACACACACACACACACACACACACACACACACACACACAAGTAAACAAAACAATACAGCAAACAAAGTTGTGGCTGAACAGAAACGGAATTAAAACCAAGACACCTACAACAGAACACAGGTCCAAAAAGACTACATTTAATCAGATTTCACTTTCAGGAGGAAAAGATGGCTCATTAATATCAGAAGGGCTGACCTCAGACTTAGTCTGTCCCATGCAGAAATGATGCAGGGAGGATATGTGGTGTGTGAGCTACATTTTGAGGAGCGCTTTCTTCGAAAAGTGAGTTGTGCTGGTGTGTAGCATTAGTGAAACATTTTTAGTCAACAGTGACATTACTGTCCTTGACGATGTCCTTCATGTTCTGTACTAGTCTAATGGAAGAAAAGCACTCACACAAGAAGCCATCCCCACATTGGTGAACTGTGGAAACCCACCACTGCTTGCCTCTCCTCCTCTGAAAAGGCAGAGAATCAACAGAGGTAAGATGACAATAAACGATGAGTTAACAGAGTTCATAAATTATCATGACAGACTGACTAATATTAACATTTATAAACTTTCAAAAGATGAAAAGAATAAGGTGCAGGAAAGGGAAATTGTAGCTCTTGAAGGAGCTCTTGAAGTACAAGGGACAGAAGAAGGCACTGAAGGAGAAAGAACAGAGGAAAGGGCAAATACACAAAAAGGGACAGATGAAAAGAGAGAGAAAGGACCAGAGGAGGAGCAGTTAAGACAGGTAACCATCTCAGTGAGCAGATTCTGGAAGAAAAACAAGAAAAATGAGGTTGAATTGTTCAATGACGTAGCATTTCACTATTCAGTTATGAAGTTATGCCTTTGTGTCTTTTATAGAGAATTAAAGAACTGGAGGCTGAGGTGGCGCTGCTTAAAAGAAAGGGTGCAGGTCAAAAGGCAAAGCGTAAAAAGTCGAAGGGACGAAAGGCTAAACAGTCAAAGTAAGGCCAACAAAACAATAAGGGCAGAATTCTTCCATTTGCAAAAGTTCAAAAGTGCATAGCTGTGTGCTTTTCAGCCTGCACGCATTTTGCAAAAGTCCTAAGTCTGTTGCAAGAATACACAACTGGCCTTATGACATTTTAGTCACAGACTAACTTGACCTAAAAGGTGTGCAGGTAAGCACATCGGAAAATTCTGCCCTAAGTTAATAAGATGAGGTTTCATTAGTGTAAGTAAAACACAGTCACAGAATAAGGTGTACAATTACAGAGTACCCACTTGAAGTCAAACTTAAAAATGCCCTAACTTTTCCATTCCTTTTCCTGATCTGAATTTCTATTACTTTTTCCTGTATATGTCATATACACAAAATGTATTACCAAAGGTCTACAACAGCATAAAGGTTTTGACTTTTGGAAATAGTATAATGTAGCTGTACACACTTGTTTTTTGGACTTAACATTTTCTCCCCATGTAGCCTTAAAGAGATCCTGCCCAACTGCTCAGAAAAGTGCCGTGATTTCATCCGGGCCCAGCTGTCAGAGGCAGGGAAAAAGGGTAGAGGGAGGAGATTTGGAAGGACTCTGAAGGAAATGGGGCTGCAAATTCTACACAGCAGCCCTAAGAATTACATATATTTGCGCAGTATTTTTGCACTGCCCTCACCTACAACTCTTCACAGATTCGTTACGGCACGAGTCGGATACTTCTCTGTAAGAAAGATGTTATTTCAATAAACATTTTGCAATAAGTCATGTGAGACATTATCATTGTAGAGACCAAATTTAGAAAAATGTATAAAACAGACAATCCCAATGAAGATTTCAAGAATACAAGGTTTTGTCTGATATGGCGCACTTGCACACTGACTAGATCTAAACCCTGTACTGTAGATAATCTATATATTATATAAATATTGCAAGGATGCATCTAGATTTCTAGGCTACAACAATAATACACCTTATTATAGACCTATATCAAATCAGAACAGTGTGAGAAACTAGTGATGTTCTGTGGGAGATGGATGGATAGATTTTCAGTTCAATTCATCTTCCTCTCCTCTGATCGGTATCCAATTTAGATTTTGGCTTTTTTCAAAGTAAATGAAGAACTTACACATTGATCTCCAACTCTGATTACATCCCCAACAGCCAGGTTACCTCCATGGGATTCTCGCCCAGATGAAACTGAAGGTCTCTTCTATGACATCTGCCGAGAGGCTATGCACACTAATTTTTGACGAAATGGCCA
Organism: Eleginops maclovinus; assembly: GCF_036324505.1. Lineage (NCBI taxonomy): Eukaryota > Metazoa > Chordata > Actinopteri > Perciformes > Eleginopidae > Eleginops > Eleginops maclovinus. The sequence continues at coordinate 407,407 of NC_086357.1, read as the reverse complement.
TAAAAAGGCAGTTCGATTACAACAGAAAAACGGACACTATTTATGGGGTGTCCGCTAACGGAAATGCCGCCAAGCAGGCAATGGTCCTGAGGACCAGGGGAATCCTGGGGAAGTGGAAGCAGGTAAGCTACAACCATTTATATTCTATTCCATTACTGAGAATGGAATCATTCATTATGTGAGAAACATACCTAACAAGCACTTTCCCAATGTCTTCCAGCCAATTGGATACTTCTTTTCCTCCAGCTCCATGCTGTCGGAGGAGATTGCAGACACCATCAGGGGAGCCATTCACCACCTGCAGGCTATAGGCCTGACAGTACGTACAGTACAATGAACACACAACTCAGAACCATCTCTTTTGCATAACATACAGCTTTCACCTTTATCCTTACCATGCATTGATACTTTTCTACATGTTAGGTTCAGGCAATTGTGTGTGACCAAGCCACCACCAATGTCCGGGCCTTACACCTGCTTGGGGCCACTCTAGACCCTCAGGGGGGGGGGGATGATTCCCACTGTGTGGAGGCAGAAGGGCTGAAAATTCCCATCATCTTTGATGTCCCTCATCTCATTAAGTCCATCAGGAATAATTTCCACAAGCATGGCCTGAAGGTAAGAACTTTACTTAAAGCAAGCAACATTTGAAATGTGGCTTAAAATGTGAGTGAGTGGATACATAAATAAAATGTACTTACCTTTTTCAGACGGAGGGAATAAATGTTCTTTGGTACCACATCGCCAAATTCTATGAGATCGATCGGCAGCACACGATCCGAATGGCTCCCAAGCTCACACACAAGCACATCCATCTCCCAGCTTTTTCAAAGATGAGAGTGAGCTTGGCCACTCAGATATTCAGCCATTCAGTCTCTGCTGGTATGGTTCAGACACATCTTCACTTTCAGACACATTCCACTCACTTTTCCATTTCACTCACAAAACTTACCATAGTAGCATCTTCTCTCCCAGGAATCTCTGCAATGGTCACACTCAACAGACTCCCACCTGAGGCCAAGGGCACCGCGGACTTCATTGACAAAGTCAACAGACTTTTTGACGTCCTAAATTCAAGGTAGAGCGTGAAAAGATAACTGCTGTTTACCACCTTCAGGGGGTGGAGTGGGTGAGCAGGGCTGGCCAGTATAGAGCCTAGACTGTTCAGTGTTCTGGCCCCTGCCACCAGCTGGCCTTCCTGATGAGCTTGTCCACTCTGTTTTTGTGAAAAAGCTTCAAATAGCTCCAGACACATCTCTGTTAGCACAAAATAACCATAAATCACGTTCATACCTTTGTAACCATTTATTCGCCTGTCTCACTGATGCCATGTCTTTATAAACAAGATCTGTTAGGGACTCTAACCCGTGGAGGAGGCCCCTTGGTGCTGGAAATCAGGAGAAGGAGACCTTCCTGGCCAGCTCCATGGGTTGGATAGCAGGATGGCAGTTCAGGTAGATCTTCAAAAAATCTAGTGAAAAAGTAAACAAATAAACAAACATGGCACAGACATCCTTTTAACTATATGAACTATTGAAGTATATGAACTATTAATTCTCCCCAAATATTAAACTGATCCCCAACAATTAAACTGATCCCCCTTTCACTCACCACTAAAGGTCCAAGCGCAAACCTCCTTGCCAGAATGGCTTGATCACCACCATCAGGAGCATTCTGTACATTGCAAAGCAATGTACCACAGCTGCTGGCCTGAAATATTTGTGCACCTCCAAGCTCAAACAGGACTGCATTGAGGTAATCCAGTGGATACCTGAACTTAAACATACAACATAATTAAGACCAGAGAGCAGCATTAAGCAATTAAAATCACTAACAACCTTCTCCTTCTGTTGTGAGTAGAACCTTTTCTCTCTGATCCGTGGCAAAGGAGGGCACAAATACAATCCAAGCGCCATGGAATTCACGGCAGCATTAAGGGGGCTGAGTGTGTCGCATATCATGACATCACTGTCGAACACCTCCAACTGTGAGGAAGATGCCGGATTTCCTCTTCTGGCCAACCTTCAACTCGCCGCTCCACCTTCCAGGACCAATGAGGATATGGAGGTGCAGGTCATTGTAGACAACATTGTTATTATGATAACAATAACTATGGGTCAGGAATAATACAAAGTAAAATACAAATATAATGATACAAACTACACTGATATATAACTAAAATATAAATGCACAGGCTACAATGTGCAATACAACCTAAATATGCCCTTGCATGTCTTGCGTGTGAATTAACATTACTTCCACTTACCTCCATAGAGTGAAATGTTACCTCAGCCCACCACTCCATCCCCCGGGGACCACAATCCAGCCACCCTCACTCTCCAGCCCAAAACACTGCCTACAGAGGGGACCACTGAGGAAATGGTGGCGCAGGATATTGTGGAGGACCAGGTCATCTGATTATACAACCAACACACAGTCACTGCATTTCACTTGCATAAAATCCTAACTAACTACATTATCAATACACTGATATATTATTAAAATATAAATGCAAATTGACAAGCTACAATATGCAATACATCCTATATATGCTCTTACATGTAAACTAAGATTTTTTCCGCTTACCTCCATAGACCATTGGTGACTGTATCCTCGAAGAGGGGCTATTTTATGTTGCCGGCTGGTTGGTCAGGATGCTGCAGAAGGATCAAGCCATCCAGGTCTGTCATCACTGTGAAGTGCTGCTGCTGGGCTCCACACTGCATGATCACAGTTACGCGTCTCCACAGGAGCACCCATTTCTGGAAGCCAAACGCTTCACTCCCAACGCGAATTTGATGAGGCCTTCAACCAGGTTCTTTAATGCGGTGAGGGATCTGGAGGAGGCATTTGGAAGAAACATCAATACCTTCTGGCCAAAGAGTGGGGTACGACAGAACCTTGAGAAGACACTGGAGGGAACAGAGGCCTTCAAAGAGTTCCACAGAGACCACCCGGAACATGCCCTTTTAATCGAGGAAATCTCGATTAAAAAATGTACAATGTGTAGGCTGGGGGCAGAGATCCGGATAAGAAACAGGGGCCTCTCTGCCATCAACGAGAAAAAGGTGGCAGAAAAAAAAGTATCTACATTTACAAGTTAATTAATACAGTATAAATAAATGAATGCAGGCTTGTTTTTGACTAGTCTGCAACAAACCATATCAACCTTTCTGTGTCTTTTCTCTTGAAGGTTTTTTTGTTTTAACTGCTTTGATAACAGTAGCTCGTCATGTCTATGACTGGTGTAAGTTACACAGAACTATGAGCATGTACATGAATGATATGTGAATGTGACAGAGATAAAATGATAAGGTCACATGGCGCCGGGAGCACGAAGATCTATGCATCTCGTCAAATATCGTTTAGCTTTAGCCTAGCTCCCATTTCTGATCTCACTTACAACTTTGGATGGATGACTAAAACAATATGTTAACATTATATAATCGACAAACTGTTTTCATACACGCTTGTATTAACTCGTCAGCATCATACTTTCACCAGTTAACCACACACTTTTATTGTCAAAGCTTTTTTTTTCTGCTGACCATATCTAACGTTAGCAAAGTTCCCTCTGGTAATAGTACTCACAGTGCTAATATAGCCAACTGAAGCAACCAAATAACGTATTTTTTCAAAAACGACATATTCACATCAGAAAGTCTTCATTAACACTTAATTGTTTGTTAAGATTTATAAATTATGAGTATCAAATAATGTCACACCTTTTCAAAACATGTAGAGCCGAGTTCAAATCAGTCCCACGGAGCCAAATCAGCTGCGATCGTATGCAGCTGTTGCTGCGAGGGAAAGGAAAGGGAAGGAGAGACACAAGGTGCCGTAAAGCAATTTATCACGCATGACGTCATCCGATTTACAAAAACCTAATTTTAGTCAAAATCAAGCGAATATAAAATACTAGCTATGTGTCGTTTGTGAGGATTATCCATTCCATGTTTAAAAAACTATAGCAGTGATTTAAAAAAAAATTATATCCAAAGAAATGTAGGAATCTATGGGTGGGGCTCCATAGGACCACATTCATTCTGCACTGGCCCACCAGCGCCCCCCAGGTGCAGTACCATACCGGAACGGTTTTGAGAGTGAACGTTCTCGTCAATATTAAAAGTTCTCTGGTATTATTGAAACAAGTAGAAACCAGACACGGGTTGTTTTTTTTTGTTTTTAATTTTGCTCCAAAAAGCTCAAAAGCATCAAAAAAAGATGAATCAGCTGCGATTTTTACTGTTATGCCTCAACTAACTTTGATGAGGGATAGAAATATGTTCTTTTCGCACTTAATAAATATGTTCTTCATAAGACTGATATAGTTGGAATAGTAGTCAGTTGCAATTATCACAAGTACTATGACATACTTGTTGCTGTGTACTTATTGAGTAATCCTCTGTCAGTGGTAGTGACCAGGGTGGGAATTTCACGGCGGCCAATGACAGCCATGGCCGTCGATGCCCCTCGGTCTGGCCGTGATGCCCTGAAAATAATTGTACATCCTACGGCCATCATGGCATTTGTGGCACTGATACTGTTAAATCTCAAAGTTGCTTTAAAAGCGTTAGTGCAGTGGTCTGGTCTCTGAACTGCATTAGTCATTGTAGCTTGGATTGGTTGCGTGCACGTCGCATGTCATACGTCGCATCATTCAAATCTATCTGCATCAGACAACAACTTGAACTTGAAAACGGGAGCGCAACTGAGAACAACTGAGAAGCTAGAAAGATATCGATAGATATATAGCTGACTTATTTAGTGCTTAACTGAATCAAACATTTCTGTTTTTAGTACCACTTAACGTTAACGTAAGACAGGAAGCTGACTAACGTTACGCTGACTAGCTTGGTAGTTAGAAACTTATTAGCTAACGTTACACTTGTCTGGCTCGTGCTTTAGTATTGCCTAAGCTAATTAGCTATCGCGTAGCTAGCTAGCTAACCAACACTGCGCCATCGCCTTTTCAGAACAATGCCATGACTGAAGAGGTTGCAGCAACTGAACGAAAAACGTTTACGAGATGCGGCAGCAAAGTGCATGCGACTGGATGACTTGAGTGAGTGAGTGTGAGACCGAGAGGTGGTCAGCATCAAGTTGATTGAAAATGGCACACCGGTTTCCGGTTCCGCCACCCTCCGAGATGGCAGCCTAGAACACGATCTCCTCCGACAAAACTTTAAAACGTCCTGTTCAGTGCTCGAATTACGTGGGAGCCAGAGGGAGCCGAGCTCCCATAGAGTGATGACTGGCTCCCATGAAAGCAACAAAGTCAAATGTTTGAGGGGGTCTCTCATATCTGAAGGTGTCTGCCATATATTGCATTGTAATTTAATCGTAAACAACACTCATTATCCATCCCTTTGCGGTCTCCAACCATTAAAGACGTTACATTAAAATAGGCTAATACCGGACGTGCTTATACGCTCAAGAGCGCAGCATACTGCACTTCACCACCACACCACTAGGCTACGTGAGCAAACTGGATAAGATCGATTTGACAGCACTCGCAAGTCCGAAGAAGTCACATAAAAATGTGCTTTTGAGGTAAAGACCAACAACACATCTTAAATTTAAATGTAATTGCCAGTTATGCCGCCGAAAAAAAGGCCACCTGCACCGAATTCATATTCGGCCCTGACCAGTTTCGGTTTTACCACTAAAAAAACAAAAATAGTTGCAGATTTAGAATCAGAAAATGGCCTAGCAACAGCTAGTTCTAGCCAGGCGCCTAACTCTACTGAGCCAGAGGACGTTGTGGCTACAACCAGTCATCATGATGTTTTAGCTGGGACACTTACCAATGATGATGAGGACGTTGAGGAGGAATTGGACGGAGAAGAGGCTGCGGAGACGGGGTCGGGGTCCGGGACCGATATGGAACTGAAGCACCTGCGCCACCTGCCTCAGAACTGGGGGCTCACACAGTGGCAATCGTGGAAGGAGAGAAATCCATGGTTGTGTACAAGTGGGGTGCACCTTTCGGATGCATGGGTTAATGGGACCGTCAGTAGCTCATTGCAAAAGCAATTACGTAAGAAGATTTACCTGCACCGGGACAGCCTTGCTCATAAAAGAGCAGTGGAGATAGCAGAATTAAAACAAAAAGATGTTCTGCCCACCAAAGTTGTAGAGCTGAGTTTGGCTGCCATCGACGTTACATCAAGCTCATTTAGGGCGGCGTACACTATAGCCAAAGAGAGATTGCCATACACCAAAATGACGCCGATCATGACAGTTAATGAGCTTAATGGTGCAACAGTGGGCCCTGCACACCGCTCCGATCACTCCTGTGCTGCTATTGTGAAACATATAGCAGATGAAATGAAAAGAAGACTTGTTTCCCATATCTTGAAACTCGACTCACGTATCAGCATAACGTTGGATGAAAGCACTGTGCATGGACGCTCCTATATGATTATCTACATGAGGTGCGATGTAACAGGTAATGGAGACGTAGAGAACGTGTTTTTGGACATTGTTGAGTTGGAAAAAGGAGATGCAGGATCTCTTAACAATGCGTTAAAAGACAGTCTTCAAAATGTGGGGATAGAGGCAGAATTTCTTAAGAGGAACTTCATCAGCATAGCCACAGACGGAGCCGCTGTCCTTACCGGTAGGCATACAGGACTCATTGAGAGACTTAAACAAGACTTCCCTCGACTGCAGGATGTACATTGCCTGGCACACCGATTAGAACTAGCTGTTAATGATTCTTTGAAGGCTGTGGCTGGGTGCAACCATTTTGACATTTTTATTTCAAAGCTTCATAGTCTGTATCACCAATCCACCAAAAACGCACGGGAGCTTGAAAATGCTGCTAGGGAACTAAACATGCAGATTTTAAAAATAGGCAAAGTCTTCACAATCAGGTGGGTGGCAAGCAGTTTCCGGACAGTTAAAGCTGTGGTGAAAGATTTTCCTGTTTTGGCACAGCACTTTACAATGGCCAGCGAAGATGCCTCGCGCAACGGTGTGGAGAGGGCGAAGTATGGTGGCCTACTCAAGCATCTGACATCTACTGGCTTCCTCTCCGATTTGGCAGTGATGAAAGACGTCTCTGGTGGATGGCAGCAGACAAATCCATCAAAACCATCGAGATACTGTCTGCTATGAAAGAAGATGCCGGTAAAACGAAATCCAAGATTCGCGCAGGCATAGCAAGTGGTCGGTTCAAAGGCGTTGTGCTTAGGGAAACGCAGCCTAAGATTAATAAACCCCAGTTTTATCAGTCCATCCTTTATAATCTCAGATCACGTCTTCCTGACAGTGAACTTATTGCCATGCTCAAGCCTCTAGATCAGCACTTTTGGCCTGCAGAGATGTCAGACCTAATGCTATTTGGAGAGCGCGAAGTGGGGAGATTCGCAAAACTCCTCTGTGAATCTTCTACCGAGGCTATCGAGGAATTCCGAGATTGGAAGCTTCAAGGTTCTCAGGGGAATACTCTTAAGAAACTTATCGTCGCATGCCGCACTATACTCCCGACCTCAGCGGAGTGTGAGAGGGGTTTCTCGGCTTGCAATGACACAGACGATAAAACTAGGAACGGACTGCGTGCAGCGAGCCTCACTGCCCTGCTATTCATTGACTTGAATGGACCTCCTATTGAGAAATTCAACCCCGTGCCGTTTGTCCACTCATGGATTAAGAGTGGCCACCGGACATCAGCATCATGGATTCCTGGGCGCAGGCCCCAGCCAGCTGAGAGCAGGGCAGTTTGGTCTCTTTTGTCTCCGTAAAGCCCAACAAACATGATCAGAGCATCGAACTGAATTGTTACATGATGGGTGAGTTTTGTCTATATATGCGTTCATTGGGTTACATTATTTGACAAGTCCTGAGAATGTCATGTTTGCTGTTGAACTTGTGCTTTCTTCTATGTTGTTTGACAAAGCCATAGGCTACATAATGCATAACAGTTCACAGTCTAGCCTGTCCCTAAACTGAAATTCAAAAGAATATGTTTAATCTATTTCCGTAAAGCCCAACACGGTCAAACATGATCAGAGCATCGAACTGAATTGTTAGGCCTACATGATGCGAGTGTTTTGTCTATATATGCGTTCATTGGGTTACATGATTTGACAAGTGCTGAGAATGTCTGTTGAAGTTGCGCTTTCTTCTATGTTGTTTGACAAAGCCAATATAGGCTACATAATGCATAAGTTCACAGTCTAGCTAAACTGAAATTCAAAAGAATATGTTTAATCTATGTATTTGTATGTATTGCGATATTGGAATGAAATAATCAATCAATAATATGTTTAAATTAAATGGAACCGATTTCTGTAAAACAAACCCCAAAAAATCTGTCTGTTGTGTTGTGCGTGTAAGTTGTGTCTACCGTGCGCAAAAGCGCCATTCGCACCTATTCGCGGCTATTTAATTGACATGATAGGTTATGGGGGGGGGGCGGGGAGTCCAACTTGTTTTTATAAAATAGAGAGACCCCCTTGAAGACAAAAACATAATTCGAGCACTGGTCCTGTTAATAAGTGATTAAAACCTGTTCAGTGAGACAGCAGGACAACGAGGGAAAAGAGTAAGAAAAACTCAGCAGAAATAGGAAGAATCTAACGCCGACGGAAAAAGATGGCCGACGGCAGAAAGTTAATGAGAAAGTGAACGTGGAAATTATTCTGGAGGAGATTTTAGCTTTCCGAAAAGAGACCAGCCGCCAGCTGGGCAATAATAAAGACGAGCTTAACAAGACAAACCAGAGAATCGGGGAAGCAGAAGACTGCGTTGACGAGGTGGAAACCAGGCTGCAAACGGTGGGGCAAGTGGTGAGAAACATGCTAAAAATTCAGAGCCAACACGAAGAAAAGCTAGTTGACCAGGAAGGAAGATCGAGAAGGGAAAATATCAGAAGATACAATGTACCTGAAAATGAGGAGGGGAGTTCGGTGAAAACTTTTGTGGAGACTTTTCTCAGAGAAAAACTTGACATTCCCGCGGCCACAGAGCTCCACATTGAGAGAGCGCACAGAGCGCTCGCGCCAAAGCCCACTGACATGAGCAAGCCCAGGTAGATCATTGTCAAATTCCACCGGTATAAAACGAAACATGAATTGCTACTGTAGGAAATGTTCTTTTATTCGAAGCCCAGGAGTCGATTAAAAGAAACGAAGCGAAGCCCCTCATATAAGTTTCAAAAGGAGTATTTAATAAAAGGATGCAGCAGTAGGTTTTAAAAAAGTTTCACAGCTGTGGCTCAATAGCCCGGTACACATGTCCACAGGCCGCTGACTGAGTGGAGCTCATCAGTAGTTACTGTCTGGCGGTCCGGAACAAAAGAGAGCCCGGTTCTATAATACAAACATGTTTTATAGAACCACCCCTTTCCGGCCATAAAATAAACAACTTTGAAATAAGACGTGCTCCGGTCTCGTGCTCTCCTTGGTTGGTAGCGGGGGCTGGATCCTGTCGGCCGCTTGTCACATGGGGTTCTCCGGATTCTTCTATAGGCTGACGTCGTCGGGGGCGGGTCCTCTTATGACGTCGCCATCGCCATCTTGTTAGTGATGTCCTGAAGCTCTCACCTACGATATTCTATTATGCAATCCTTCTGAAGTTTATCAGTTATTAAACACGCAATAGTATCATTGCAGCATCGATGAGTGAGATGTAGAGGCGGCGTGGTTAGTATGTAACGCCACGCGTCCTTCTCCCATCCATCCATCCTTCCATCTTCTCCTGCTTTTCCGTCAGGGTCGCGGAGGTAACAGCTCCAGCAGAGAGCCCCAAACTTCCCTTTCCCTGACCACATCAACCAGCTCTGACTGGGGGATTCCAAGACGCTCCCAGGCCAGCGAAGAGATATAATCCCTCCTCCTGGTCCTAGGTCTACCCCTCGGTCTCTTCCCAGCTGGACGTGCCTGGAACACCTCCCTAGGGAGGCGCCCAGGTGGCATCCTCACTAGGTGCCCGAACCACCTCAACTGGCTCCTTTCAACGCGAAGGAGCAGCGGTTCTACTCCGAGTCCCTCCCGGATGACTGAATTTCTCACCTTATCCCTAAGGGAGATGCCAGCCACCCTGCAGAGAAATCCCCTTTCAGCCGCTTGTATCCGCAATCTCGTTCTTTCGGTCATGACCCTGAGGTATATCTTGTAGCGATGTTTGTGAAGATGATGAAGAAGTCTCCGGAGACACCAGTTTGTATATAATAAGGTTTATTACAACAGCATAGTATCATACCCCAACACGGGCAATACGAGGTTCCCAGAGCCAATTGTGGAAGTCCCCAGAACTATTTTTGTGCATGCCATTTATAGAAGAAAATGAGTGTGCGCAACCAAAGTGCGTGTGCTCACATGAGGTAGTCAATAACAATGTGTGCCCCACTAAGGTGACCTAGGTCAGTTCATAGGGGCCTCCTAACATGTTGTTTTTCACTCTCCTACCACCCAACATTCCTCTTACCCAACCTATGACCTCAGAGAGTATCTACCTTTGTATATCACCAGATTTAATACACCACATATTCCCCCCTTCGAGACTACACAGTGTCTCGAAACTAAAATAATAAACCATACATGACTACAATTCTGATATAGATAACAATTCCTCCAATACATGCTTTCTACAGCATAACTTTAACACTACTACAATTTTATGGAGTGGGGGAGCGAAAAACCCGCCCGGCAGCCATCTTCCCAAGTTACCCTCAAACAAGCTAGACAGGAAAATTCTCCCAGGGCCCCTCTGCCTTAGGCAACCACACAAAGTATTCCAGACCTATCAAAAGGAGGACCTCTAATTATGTATAACAATATGTGTAGAATGTAACTTAAGCATAATACATATGGAAACCCCAGAAACCAAAATCAAAACAATGTCCAAATTCTGGCTGGTCGCCCATCGCACCTTCCAATGGACCTTTCCCTGCCTAGACTCAATTTCCCTAGGCGTTAAAGAAAAAGAAAACATCTGAGGTCCCAATATATCTACTCAATATCAGATAACATCATTCCTCACACATTGGTACAGAGACAATATTATGGACGTTTAAGTATAACTCATACAAATATATGTAAGAAAAAGACACAATAGTGGTTCACACTGCAGCTCCTCTGCAGCAGCGTTGACGACTCTCAGTGTAGTGTCGCTCATATGTCGAATCTGAACACTTTGTCACAGCGTCCTTGTTCAGAATCCTTCAGTCCATTGTAATTGTTCATTTTGAGTGTCTGGATCCCTCCAGTGTAAATTCCCCCCTTGTCTTTATGGAAGGAAAGAAAAACAAAAACCAGTATCTTTGCAGAAAACAACAGATGCAAAGTAAAACATCAAACACTGATTATAATGTCAGATTCACAATATCATATTATTATAGGTTATGATTTCCATATTCCCCCGAAACCTAAAACCCCCAGTATAACTACCAAATGACAACACTCTAATAGATATAAATGTCATGAGTATATCAGAATCAGATGTTCAATATGGATATTTCTCCAGTAGCTTTCCTTCTATCCACACTTCCGCCTCATCGGCATCTATACTAGCCACCTGTAATAATGGCATCTGAGATGGATCACCAGGCATCACAACACCAACCCATCTCAGTATCATAGCCTTTGCAAAGGTTAATAACAGCGTACAGAAACAAAACATCACACATAATGATATGAGAACTGCCACCATGACTTGAACCAATACTGCTCCTAGCGGTCCGAATTTGTCCTGCAACCAAGCATTTGCAGACCATCCTGCTCCTTGTGATGGGCCAAACGCATCCCTTATGTGCTTCAATGCGTCTATCACACTAGTTATATTGTCCGAACTATCTGGAATTAACGTGTAACAAGCTTCTCCGGTTAAATTCAACGCCACACATAGGCCACCTTGTTTGGCCAAAATATAGTCCAGCGCCATATCATGCTTTAACAATGTCAACCTATGGCTCTTTTGAGTATTGGATAAGAAGTCAAACCCCCTTTCATTAGCAAACCCCTGCAAGGTATAAGTGATATTATCAATGTGATCTGCCAAAAGTGTCACACCATACCATGGAAATAGCCCTATACCCCATTTTTCTCCTATACTGATCCTCCAATGGTAGGACTCCAAATTATGAAATTGTGCCAACTCCCTTTTCCTTCTACCTTCGGAGAGACTATTAGATTGATTCCTATCATGTGTTCCCCCCTTCTGCATAGAAAAGATCTCATATGGAAGTTTCAATGTTGCCATGTAACAACATCCTGTCCACCCATATGGCAAAAATACGTATATATATGCCTTCTCGCCGCAGACCCACCAAAAGTCTTTGAACTTCCCTATAGTCACATTACCAGGCAAAAACTGATCCTTCACCAGCACCGTTCTATGCTGTTCGCGGTGTGGGACATACAATTTCAACTCATACTGTCCATTGCTAACCGTACGGTCACGCCTCTCCAAGGTTATCAAATACTCATCACAGTCAGATATTCCCATAACCATGCCTGGTCCATCATAAGTTTTGTTTGAACAAAAACAGGTGCTGGCCCTCAGAGTTTACCTCCATTGCCTCAGGGACCGTTGTTAACCTATTTTCCTGCTGAGCAAGCAGATCCGTATAAGGTAAGTCCCTTAACCAAAAACAATCTGATCTGGGCCAAAATAAACTCTGTCACAATGACATCACCGTATCTGCTTCTGATTGCTGCTTATACAACAACCACGATAAGGCATAAGATTGACATTTAGCAGTTAAAGGTTGAGGCACTGTCTCTAAAATCGAAAGCCATGTGCCTGGTGGAGGAACTCTCACCACACATGGACAATTAAATCCTCTAACCGACCTTATGTAATGGGTCAACTGCTGGAACCATAAGTTCCTACTTGCCCAATTATCTTTCATTTGTAACACTGAAGAATCGAATCCATATGCCTTCCATGTCGCGTCTCTCTTTTGTACTGCATGATATTGATCAGTCCGATCTTCTAGTAACCTATCAAAATCAACAAACTCCTCTTCCAGATATAGACTAACCTCCTGAGCTGTCACTGATGAATCAACTTCCTTCTACTCCCTCATCTGTTCTCCAACTCCAAAAGTCTCATTACCACTGTCCACACCAGACTCTATCTTGAAGAGTAGGTAACTTCTCCATTATGTCTGACATATCCGTATTCTGCCAAGGCTTGTACTCCAAATTCTGTCCACGAACCATTACTGGAAGCATCTTCTTAAGTGTTCCTTTTCTTGGGCGAAGTGAATATCTATTCAAATCTATCTATTAAAAAAAAAAAATAGTCCAGCAGCGGCTCAGTAAGTAGGGTTTGGACTGGGAATCGTAGGGTCGCCGGTTCAAGTCCCTGAACAGACTTGAAATATGGAAGGTGGACTGCTACTTGGAGAGGTCCCAGTTCACCTCCTAGGCCCTGCTGTGGTGCCCTTGAGCAAGGCACCGGACACCTCCAATCCCCCCTCCCCATTGCTCCCCGGGCGCTGCACGATAGCTGCCCACTGCTCCTAGTACTAGGATGGGTTAAATGCAGAGGACTAATTTCACTATGTGTGCTCTGCTGTGTGCATGTATGTGACTAATAAAGAGGGTTTCACCCTCAGATTCTATCTATATCTTGCATTTAATTCTCGGGATTGTTTTCCTTGCAGCTCTTCCTTCTCCGTCCGCAGTTCTTCTATGTGGCATATCAACCTTCTTTTACGTTCTAATGTAGTGGCTAACTCCAAAAACACTACACTTTCGTCGATCATTTCTTCGGTCTGTTTTATAACGTTCTTTCTGTCTTCTTTCCTTGTAGTACTGGATGTTGTAGGATCAAATCCTATGGACGTCGAGGGACCCTCGCCCCTTGAATATTCATCGTTGTCTCCAATCTCACATTCACTAGATTCATCATCTCTCGAGTCCTCTTCGGCCTCTGTGTTATCTCCTCTCTTTTCCGCTTTAGCCAGCATCCGCCTGACTGCAGGGTCATATCCGCCCCTAGCCTCTCCTTGATCACTCTGGTCATCATCCTCGGAGTTCCTTCTCCTGATCCTCAGTTTCCCCCCAGTTTCCAAACGGGTCGTTTTCTTCATACTTTTGGTGCTTGGATACATTCTTATAGTTGTTTTTGTTCATCCCGTTTCTATTACTTGGTCATCTTCATCTCGGATGCGATAACCAGCCCTTTGAATGATCACTGGGAGCTGGGGATAGAGTTCCTCAATGGTTGCCTCCTTCTTATAAGGTGGAGGGCTCTTGATTGGATCCGTATGTGAAAAAGGTGTATTAATTTCCGCTGCCAGTTTTTGTATTTCCTTTGCATTTTTACGAATTACTTCTGCGCCTCTATCATTCTTAACTTTTGTTACTTTTAACCGTTTCTGTCCCTCATTTTCAAACAACTGAAGAATGCAAAGCTCTATCTGTCTCTTTTCTTTACGTTGCCTCCCTTTCTTGCCCTTCTTTTGGTCAGTTTTGTAGGTAGAAACGAGCACCTGCATTGTTTTGATTACATCGAGGTTAAGCGTCCCTTCCACTGGCCATGGTTTTTCAATATCAGGTCAACGTTTGTGCCATTTCTCAGACATCTTTTCAATACCTTTAATTAAAGGATTATTCTTCTGTACTACATCCCCAGGAGAATTACATTTGGATTGGTAGTTTTAATGTTCTTTTTCTTCATTGTGCCGGGTGTTTTACATTCCCAAATCCTAAATTAAACCCAATTGCTGAGACTTTTAAACTACTTAAAGCTATTTAAATCACTTCTCCCTCTCTTTTTATTTATTTTATTATCATCAATTTTTCCATAAATATACCACTCAATCAAACCAATCAACCAATCAATCAATCAATCGATCAATCTACCAAATTAATCAATCAATCAATTAATCGATTAACCAAATCAATCAATCAAACCAATTAATCAATCAGTCCAATCAATCAACCCAATCAATCGACTAAATCAATCAACAAAAATCAATCAATTAACTAAATCAATCAATCAATCTTAAGTGTTGTCCACTTAATTCATTACTCGATTGTACTCTACTATTTCAATATAAAAAGATATAAAAAATGACCCACTTTAAGGGAATGAAGAACTTATCACCATAAAAACAAAACCACCACAGCAAAGCCACTAGTACTATAGTCTGAACCGACAACCAATAATACATGCCCATGCATTCCCAAAAGAGTCAAGCTCCAAAACTTAACACTTGTATAACTATTTCAAATGTGTTTACTCAGTCCGTTGCTAAGCCTCATTCCAAACCAACTACAGCAGGTATACTCGTGAATGCAAATCCTGCATTTTATTAACCCCAATTCGGTTTAGAAGTGTTTAAATACTCATATAATAAAATATATGAAAGTACACCAAAGGTATATCAGTGATGGTAACTATAAATGAACACACTTGAATATAGTCAACAAGCAGGTAAAAAGAGTTGTGGATAAGAACTGCACTGGCCTAGATTCAGACTGGATTGGTGCTGCACCCTCTGTCGTCAGCAATCCTCAGTCCATATCGTATCCTGGCCAGGTTTTCACATCCTCTGCAGCCCCCTGTCTGCGTTTCAGCTCCCCCACATACAGATGATGAGGAGGAAAGAGGAGGCCCCTCTTTCCCAACCAAACTCAAACAGAATAAAATAGAAAAAAGAAATTGAAGTTGCAGCTCTTCGTTTGGCAAAGACAAACTCAATAGATAACCAGCGTCTGTATATTACTTCAAAAAGTTACTTTATAGGCCTGCGTATGCATATAAATATCTCAAATGATCTCTTCATTTTTCTTCAAAATCATAAACCTCTTTTCTGGGGCCTCATACACTTTAACCAATTTAAAATGTTCCCTTAACAGAGACTCATCATTTGTAGCAGATTCGAAAATGTTCCACAGAAAGCTCATCAGTTTTAGCCAAATAGAAAGTCCTCTGAGAAAAAGTTCATATATATATTTACATATATTTTTTAGTGTTTCAAAATGTCCTCTTCTTGGAGGCTCATATCTTTTACTAGTACGAAATCAAAACATCTTCTTCAAAGAGGCTCATATGTTTTAACAGTACACAGAATCATTTTCCTGGATTTTACTGAATCTTTTCTCTCCTCAGTATCTCTCCCTCAGATGCAGCAGAGCCCAGCTCCGTCCAGCACCCCATAAATTCAGTATTATTCCAAACACACAGTAGGCATTCAATCCTAACTCTCACCAAGGCCTCTCATTCATACCTTTCCCTATAGCATGCTTTTCCTTGACGCTCCTATTATCCCTTTATTTCTAAATTTCTGCTACCTTAATAGGTGTAAAATACTCAAATGACTAATCCCAACATTTGTTCGTCAACAAATGCCAAATAGAAACCAATGAATTTTGAATGAATTTCCCGCAGTGTCTACTTTACAAATGTCTTACCGTTAAGAAGCTGGGGGCCCATCTTCGTTAATCTTGCACCGTTGTGTAGCTCCCTTTTTCGCTACTAATTAGGCTTATTCTACCCTTTTGCTTTTAACTTCACTTCCTTTATTTATACCTATATTCCTTCCTATTCCTGTTTCCCTACTTCTTTTACTTCTATAACACTCCCCCCTATTGCGTCGTGCACTATGCAATAAATCCCCAATTTAGAACGGAGTCTCACTCCAACATCAACACAAACATGGCATATCCCCACACATCAGTTCGCCCGGTGCGAACCAGAGCAACACACACTGTGTTGCCTCTCCAGGCATTTAATATTATTACATTTATTTCTTAAATAATTACTTTACAGTTTAAATTAGCTAATGTAAAAATTAATATTATTTTGTTGTTTTAGTTTTTGCGACGACGTCACTTCCGGTTTAGTCACTTCCGGTTCAGTCTCTTCCGGCGATCTTCCTGTTGAACTTAGCTGGGTAGAAAGAATGGCCGACATGTGCATCGGAACATAATCAATCAGCATCCACTTGGAGGCATCAGAGTGGCAATGCCGTGAGTTGTTTGATTGTTAAAGGACATGTTGAAGATGTTATATTATGATGGATTTAGTTCGAAAAACTGTTTGATGTGTTGTATACAAGCTAAAAAGTGATGCAATTGTCAATCAGAATGCCTCATTTCAGTATTGGACAGTTTCTGTTGTTATTTATAACTATGCATAACGTGATGTTAGTCATAAGGTTGTCATAAATAGACACAATATTTTTGTATTATTGTATTTGCAGTTTTCACCGTCTGTTGATGAAGAAGTGAAAGTAAAAGGTCAAGCTTACTACGACTTTGTCTCATTGGCTACGGTTTAACTCAGTGTTTAGTCAGAGTTTCGACACACTGCACGAGAACACTACAGTGAAAAGGCAGCATTGGATGTTTTGAAGTGGTCGCGATGGCAACAAGCAACAGGTCGGCTGTCGGCAGTGCTAGGAGCAGCAAAACATCAGCATCATCAGTAAGGGCAGCCCATGCTCGGGCTGAAGCAGAAGCAGCAAAGGTGAGAGCTTCATATGCCAGCCAGGAGGCTAAGCTAAAATTGGAAAAGGCTGCTAGAGAAGCAGAAAGAGCTACTAGAGACGCTCAAAATAAATTGGAAACTATAAGGTTAGACACAGAGTTGGAAGTGCTAACCCTTCATAGAGAAGCTGACGCAGCCATAGTGACAGCTCGAGTGTTGGAAGACGCAGAGGCGATGCAGTCTGTTATCGAAGACGGGAAATCTGAATCCGAAAAGGGGAAAATCGAACGCACCAGTGAATACGTTCTATCCCAGATCAGCCTTAAAAATCGTTCTCCTTCCTCACCCTTACCCTTTGCTCCCTCACTCAAAGCAAGGTCACATGACAGCTTCATATCATGGCATCCACCTGTGGAAGACGATTCACAATTACAACCTGTCAGCAGGGAAAATGCAGACATCAAGCAACCGTCTCCACCAGAATTATTTGACCCAACTAAAACTGAAACAAAGGCTAAGGTTAGTAGAGCCAACCCCACCATGAATGCTCATGCTCCGTCGTATACTCCACGACATTTCCCTCAAACTGGCACACCCACGTCCAATTTAGGGGAGCCTTTGGCACAGTATTTGGTACGAAGAGACCTTGTGACTTCAGGGCTGTACCAGTTTGATGACAAGCCCGAGAATTATCGTGCATGGTACTCCTCCTTCTCAAGTGCAGCCAACGAAGTCAACCTAACAGCAACCCAACAGTTGGACCTCATGACCAAATGGCTTGGAAAAGAATCTAGTGAACAGGTTAAACGCATGCGATCGGTGCATGTCAACAACCCCAATCTGGCTCTAGACAAAGCATGGGAACGGTTGCGTGAATCTTATGCTGCCCCCGAAGTCATCGAAAAGTCAATGTTCCAGCGCCTGGACAACTTTCCTAAGATTTCAGCCAAGGATCACTTGAAGTTACGTGAGCTTGGGGATCTACTTGCAGAGATCCAAGGTGCTAAAGAAGATGGATATCTGACCGGCTTGTCCTATCTGGACACCTCTCGCGGGATAGGACCAATCGTGGACAAACTCCCTTACGGGCTTCAGGAGAAGTGGGTGTCCGCAGGGTCACGGTACAAAGAAGGAAGCGACGGGCGTTTCCCCCCCTTTGAGTATTTTTGCAACTTTGTTAGCTACGAGGCAAAAAAGCGTAGCGACCCTAGCTTCATTCATCAAGGCAGCACCACAACACCCACCAAACCTGACAAACCATTTTCACGGAACTTTAACACCAACAAACCCATCTCAGTGCACAAAACGGATCTTTCCACAACCAACGACCCTTACAAGAACTGCCCGTTACATAACAAACCCCATCCCCTTAAAAGGTGTAGAACATTCAGGAATAAACTCCTCGATGATAGAAAGGCCTTCCTCAGAGAGAAAGGAATATGTTTTAAGTGTTGCGCCTCCATCTCTCACCTTGCCAAAGACTGCAGGTTCTCTGTGAAGTGCTTTGAATGCAACAGCACCAGTCATGATACAGCCATGCACCCTGGCCCACCTCCTCAAACCGTCAAGGCTCCTTCACCGTCACGAGAGTACGGCGGGGAGGGAGAAGACGATCCCGACATTGCTGTCGTTGGAGCAAGCTGCACAGAAGTTTGCAGTCCAGGCCAGTGGAGCCGCTCATGCTCAAAGATGTGTCTCGCAAAGCTTTACCCCAAGGGTTCAAAGGACATGGCCATCAAAGCCTATGTGATCCTGGATGACCAGAGCAATCGCTCATTAGCAAGACCAGAGTTCTTCAAGCTGTTCAGTGTGAAGAGCAAACCATTCCCGTACCATCTCAGAACTTGCTCCGGCATCATAGAAACATCCGGCAAGAGGGCAGAAGGATTCGAAATCGAGTCACTGGATGGCACAGTGCTCATTTCTCTCCCACCACTCATTGAGTGTCATGAGATCCCGAATAATCGGTCTGAGATTCCAACACCGAACGCTGTTCTTCATCAGCCTCATCTCCATCACATTGCCGAGCACATCCCTGAACTGGACCCAGAGGCAGAAATACTACTGCTGCTCGGAAGAGATGTCCTTAGGGCACACAAGGTAAGGCAGCAGGTCAACGGACCGCATAATGCCCCCTTTGCCCAACGTCTGGATTTAGGTTGGGTAGTGATAGGAGAAGTGTGCTTGGGTAATGTACATAAACCAACAGTCAACACGTTCAAGACAAACGTGCTAGACAGCGGTCGCCACTCAATCTTTCAACCCTGTACAAGCTTCATGCATGTCAAGGAGACGCCCCGTAGCCTTAACAGGTCTGGTACAGCACCAGAGAGTATGCTAGGACAGACAGTGTTCAACCGTACTGAGAACGACAACAAACCTGCTCCATCAGTGGAAGACACCATCTTCATGAAGATAATGGACACAAACGTCTACAGAGACGAAGCTAACAGTTGGGTCGCCCCACTGCCCTTCAGAGAACTACGCCAGCCTTTACCAAATAACAAAGGGCAGGCAGTCAATCGGTTCGCATCCTTGCAACGAACCTTGAAAAGAAAACCAGAAATGGAAGAACAGTACGTGACATTCATGAAGAAGATATTTGCAAATGGACATGCAGAGGAAGCACCATCGCTGACAGAAGGGGAGGAGTGCTGGTATCTCCCAACGTTTGGGGTTTATCACCCACAGAAACCCAATCAGATCAGGGTTGTCTTTGATTCCAGTGCCCAGTACTCCGGCGTCTCCCTCAATGACGTGCTCCTCACTGGACCCGATCTCAACAACTCCCTCCTTGGAGTGCTTTTACGCTTCCGGAAAGAGAGGGTTGCAATTCTTGCAGACATCCAACAGATGTTTCATTGTTTCTTAGTGCACGAAAACCATCGCAACTTCCTCCGGTTTTTGTGGTATAAGGACAGTGATGTGAACAAGGAAGTTGTTGAGTACCGGATGAAGGTCCACGTCTTTGGCAACTCACCATCTCCTGCTGTTGCAACTTATGGGCTACGAAGAGCCATAAGAGAGGGCTCACGAGAGCATGGAGCCGATACTGTCGCGTTTGTAGAAAGACACTTCTACGTGGATGATGGCCTAATATCCCTACCATCTGAAGCCAAAGCCATCGACCTCCTCCAGCGAACACAGGCCTCTCTCGCAGAATCAAACCTGCACTTGCACAAGTTCGTATCAAACAGTCCAGAAGTCACAGAGGCTTTTCCACTGGAAGATTGTGCTCCAGTCGTCAAAGACCTGGATTTAAGTGGAGAAACTGCACCCACACAACGGAGCTTAGGTCTACTGTGGGAGATCACGTCTGACACGTTCACCTACTCTGCATCAACCGTGGATAAACCATTCACTCGACGTGGAGTCCTATCCACAGTCAACAGTATTTTTGATCCCCTGGGTCTACTGGCACCTGTCACGATCCAGGGAAGAGCCCTCCTTAGAGAGCTTACCTCTGAACTATCTGACTGGGAATTCAACCCTCCGCACGCCTCTCATATGGGAGGTTCCTGGGAGCGTATGATCGGCGTTGCCAGAAGAATCCTCGATTCAATGTTTCAACGGCAAAACACTCGCTTGACCCATGAAGTGCTATGCACACTAATGGCGGAGGTCATAGCGATCATGAATGCACGCCCACTCTTACCTGTGTCTACGGATCCCGAGAAGCCCTTCATACTTTCTCCATCCATGATCCTCACACAAAAGTCGGGGGTTCCACCTCCCCCCGGAGACTTTTCCGACAAAGACCTGTACACAAAACAATGGAGGCAAGTCCAGGCCCTTGCAAACCAGTTCTGGACCCGCTGGAGTCGAGAATACCTACCTTCGTTGCAGCACAGACAGAAGTGGACAGTGCCCCGAAGAAACCTTCAGGTTGGAGATCTGGTTCTGCTCAGGGACAAGCAGGCCGCTCGCAACTATTGGCCTATGGCCAGAGTCAATGCCACTTTCCCTGGGAAAGATGGACATGTAAGGAAGGTCGAAGTGAAAACAACTGACCAAGGCAAGGTCAAAACCTTTCTCCGGCCGACTGCAGAAATTGTTCTGCTCCTTCCTAAAGACTGATAGACAGACTATATTTAAGATCTGTACAAGTTCTAAGTGACCTCACATAGGTCAGGCGGGGAGTGTGTTGCCTCTCCAGGCATTTAATATTATTACATTTATTTCTTAAATAATTACTTTACAGTTTAAATTAGCTAATGTAAAAATTAATATTATTTTGTTGTTTTAGTTTTTGCGACGACGTCACTTCCGGTTTAGTCACTTCCGGTTCAGTCTCTTCCGGCGATCTTCCTGTTGAACTTAGCTGGGTAGAAAGAATGGCCGACATGTGCATCGGAACATAATCAATCAGCATCCACTTGGAGGCATCAGAGTGGCAATGCCGTGAGTTGTTTGATTGTTAAAGGACATGTTGAAGATGTTATATTATGATGGATTTAGTTCGAAAAACTGTTTGATGTGTTGTATACAAGCTAAAAAGTGATGCAATTGTCAATCAGAATGCCTCATTTCAGTATTGGACAGTTTCTGTTGTTATTTATAACTATGCATAACGTGATGTTAGTCATAAGGTTGTCATAAATAGACACAATATTTTTGTATTATTGTATTTGCAGTTTTCACCGTCTGTTGATGAAGAAGTGAAAGTAAAAGGTCAAGCTTACTACGACTTTGTCTCATTGGCTACGGTTTAACTCAGTGTTTAGTCAGAGTTTCGACACACTGCACGAGAACACTACACACACACACCCAACCCAACAAATGCTCACCGGACTGTGACGCCTTGGCAGGAGATGTGTTGTAGAGTCGCCTGAAGATCGCAAGACGGCCAAGTTTGTGACGCCAAATCTGATGTATATCTTGTAGCGATGTTTGTGAAGATGATGAAGAAGTGTCCGGAGACACCAGCTTGTATTTAATAAGGTTTATTACAACAGCATAGTGTCATACCCCAACACGGGCAATACGAGGATCCCAGAGCCAATTGTGGAAGTCCCCAGAACAATCTTTGTGCATGCCATTTATAGAAGAAACCAACCAAAGTGCGTGTGCTCACATGAGGTAGTCAATAACAACGTGTGCCCCACTAAGGTGACCAAGGTCAGTTCATAGGGGCCCCCTAACATATTCCAGATGTTATTTTTGACTCTCCTATCACCCAACATTCCTCTTCCCCAACCTATGACCTCAGAGAGTATCTACCTTTGTATATCACCAGATTTAATACACCACAACCCATCTTTCATGACCATAGGTGAGGGTAGGAATGAAAATGGCCCGGTAGACAGAGAGCTTTGCCTTCTGGCTCAGCTCTCTTTTCGTCACAACGGTGCGGTAAAGCGACTGCAGTACCGCTCCCGCTGCTCCGATTCTCCGGCCCATCTCACGCTCCATTGTTCCCTCACTCGAGAACAAGAGGTTTCAAGGTTTCAAGGTTTCAAGGTTTTATTGGTCATATGCACAGCATATACAACGTATATGTTGGCAATGAAAATCTTATATCCCATGCTCCTCCAACAACTCAACATACATGGTGCAAATAAGATAAATAAAAAAGTGCAAAAAGAGAGAAGAATATTTACAATAACAACAATAAAGATTTGAGGATGTGAAATATATACATATGTGGAATATATTGAAAGTATTTAAATACTTTACACTGTTGAATGAGGAGGTATGGACAGATGCATATATTACGTATAACAGATGTATATGGCAGATATGTATAATATATAGATATGTGTACTATAAACAGATGTGTATAATATATATACATATATATATATTATACACATCTGTTTATATTACACACACATATATATATATATATGTGTGTGTAATATAAACAGATGTATATGGCAGATGTGTATAATATATAAATATATGTGTGTGTACTATAAACAGATGTGAGTAGACATTCACAGAGCTCAGGAGTTCAGCAGTCTTATAGACTGTGGTATAAAACTGTCTCTGAGTCTGGTGGTCTTGGTCCGCATGCTGCGGTACCGTCTGCCAGACGGCAGTAGACGGAACGGATTGTTGCTGGGGTGATGGGGGTCCTTTATTATCCTACTGGCCTTCTTCCTACACCGCTGGGTGTAGAGGTCTCCATGGATAGCAGCTCCGTCCTGGTGATGTGCTGAGCAGTTTTCACCACCCTCTGTAGAGTCTTACGGTTGAGGGCGGTGCAACTGCCATACCAGGCGGTGATGCAGCCAGTCAGGATACTCTCGATGGTGCACCTGTAGAAGTTGCAGAGTATCCTGGAATCCAAGTTGAACTTCCGCAGCCTGCGGAGGAAGAAGAGCCGCTGTCGAGTCGTCTTGGATATGACCCTGGTGTGATGTGTCCATGTCAGGTCCTCAGTGATGTTTACCCCGAGGAACCTGAAGCTGCTGACTCTCTCCACAGGAGTCCCGTCGATGGTGATGGGTGTGTGTGCCTCTCTCTGCCTCTTCCTGTAGTCCACAATCAGCTCCTTTGTTTTGCTGACGTTGAGTTGGAGGTTGTTGTCCTGGCACCAAGATGTCAGGACTCTGACCTCCTCTCTGTACGCCGTCTCGTCGCCGTCTGTGATCAGGCCGATGGCGGTCGTGTCGTCAGCAAACTTGATGATGGTGTTGGAGCTGTGTGTGGCCACACAGTCGTGGGTGAACAGGGAGTAGAGGAGAGGGCTGAGCACACAACCCTGAGGAGCTCCGGTGTTGAGGGTCAAGGTGGAGGATGTAATGTTCCCCATCCGCACTGCCTGGGTTCTGCCCATCAGGAAGCTCAGGATCCAGTCACAGAGGGCGCTGTTGAGCCCAAGGTCCCTGAGCTTAATGATGAGCTTGGAGGGCACAATGGTGTTGAATGCTGAACTGTAGTCAATGAACAGCATTCTCACATAAGTGTTCCTCTGGTCCAGGTGGGAGAGGGCAGTGTGGAGGGTGAGGGAGATGGCATCATCCGTGGACCTGTTAGCCCTGTAGACAAACTGCAGGGGGTCCAGTGAGTCAGGAGGGAGGAGGTGATAAAAGTTTTGACTAACCGCTCAAAGCACTTCATGATGATGGAGGTGAGTGCAACTGGGCGGTAGTCATTGAGGCAGATGGGTTTTGTCTTTTTGGGGACAGGGACAATGATGGACTCTTTAAAACATGTGGGGACTACAGACTGGAGCAGTGACCTATTGAAAATGTCTGTGAAACACATCTGCCAGCTGAACTGCACACACCTTGAGAGCACGGCCAGGGATGCCATCAGGTCCAGGAGCTCTGTGTGTGTTGATGCTTTTCAGAGATCTACACACATCTGCACTGGTTAAAACCAGTCAGCAGGGATCCTGGGCCTTCTGTGCCTCCACAGCCGGGGTCTCTCAAAGCGTGCATAAAATGTGTTCAGTTCATCTGGGAGAGATGCAGACACTTCCTCAGCACCACTCGTTGTCCTTTTGTAGTCTGTTATTATTTTTAGTCCAGACCACATATTTGTAGTTAAACTCCACCTTGTCCCTGTATTGTCTTTTCGCACTGCTAATAGCTCTCCGGAGTGCATACCTGGAATTCCTGTACTCATCCAAATCACTGCCGCTGTGCGCGATGGCCCGTGCTTTAAGTTTAGCTCAGACCTCGCCGTTTATCCAGGGCTTCTCATTTTGGAATGTCCGTACAGTAATCTGCGGCACGATGTCATCGATGCATTTGCCGATGTAGCAAATGACCGCGTCAGTGTGTGTGTTTATGTCGTCCTCCTCAAACACACACCACTCCGTGATGCCACCCCGAGATACTTGAACTCCTTCACTTGGGGTACATGTGATGTTATTTCTTTTTTAAATATTGCTTTTTATGCTCAAATATGTACTTTGGCATTCAAAATTCTCCAGGCTTTGGATGTCTGTGAAAAGTAAAAACAAAGGGGTAGAACAGCATCAGCCAACCCTAGCTTCGTTTGGAGTAGCAGACTTTTCATAAACTTGATGTTCTTCACGTTTGAGGTGAGGGGAAAAAGCTGTCTGTTTGTTCCTTTTTGTTTCATACAGTTATTTCATTGTTTTACTGTCAGTTTTATTACAATACATGGTGCAGGTCTATATTAGTTGTCGTAATTTTCTTTAATGAACACAACACTGATTTCACATTGTTATCAAAGATTGTTATCAAAGACTCTGTGATAACAATTATTTTCTTTATTAAGAATAAAACATTTAAAAAATGTTAAAAAGAAAAGTAATAAAGTGCGATGGATCCTGGATTCGTCTCAACAAATCCATTGATTTGCTGACGAGTTCCTGTGGAGACGAGGTAGATCTGTACAGGACCCCTGTGCTGAAGTGGTCATGATGTTCATTAATGACTGTCCCAATCCCAGTCTTGCCATGTCATTCCAGCTGAAGGCACCTGAGCAGTGGACTGCATCCAAGGTCCAGGGGCGTTTGGGTAGTCACACAAGAAATGAGAGGAAGACAGCAGCTTAGTCCCGACAGACTGACTGTTCGTCAGCTTGCAGACAGAGCCCTGTGGCCGATTCCTTCCATCTTTCAAGTCCAGGCAGTGCACAGGCTGCCTTTGGGACATGTCAGTTGAACCACCATCCACCCGCTCTGCCTGCTCCTGTGCAGTACTGCAGTCAGCCTCAGCTGACTAGTGGATCAACATGTACAGTGGGGCAAAAAAGTATTTAGTCAGCCACCAATTGTGCAAGTTCTCCCATTTAAAAAGATGAGAGAGACCTCAACTATGAGAGACAGAATGAGAAAAAAAAATCCAGAAAATCACATTGTAGGATTTTTAATGAATTTATTTTCAAATTATTGTGGAAAATAAGTATTTGGTCAACAACAAAAGTTCATCTCAATACTTTATTATATACCCTTTGTTGGCAATGACAGAGGTCAAACGTTTTCTGTAAGTCTTCACAAGGTTTTCACACACTGTTGCTGGTATTTTGGCCCATTCCTCCATGCAGATCTCCTCTAAAGCAGTGATGTTTTGGGGCTGTCGCTGGGCAACACAGACTTTCAACTCCCTCCAAAGATTTTCTATGGGGTTGAGATCTGGAGACTGGCTAGGCCACTCCAAGACCTTGAAATGCTTCTTACGAAGCCACTCCTTCGTTGCCCTGGCGGTGTGTTTGGGATCATTGTCATGCTGAAAGACCCAGCCACGCTTCATCTTCAGTGCCTTGCTGATGGAAGGAGGTTTTCACTCAAAATCTCACGATACATGGCCCCATTCATTCTTTCCTTTACACGGATCAGTCGTCCTGGTCCCTTTGCAGAAAAACAGCCCCAAAGCATGATGTTTCCACCCCCATGCTTCACAGTAGGTATGGTGTTCTTTGGATGCAACTCTGCATTCTTTCTCCTCCAAACACGACAGGTTGAGTTTTTACCAAAAAGTTCTATTTTGGTTTCATCTGACCATATGACATTCTCCCAATCCTCTTCTGGATCATCCAAATGCCCTCTAGCAAACTTCAGACGGGCCTGGACATGTACTGGCTTAAGCAGGGGGACACGTCTGGAACTGCAGGATTTAAGTCCCTGGCGGCGTAGTGTGTTACTGATGTTAGCCTCTGTTACTTTGGTCCCAGCTCTCTGCAGGTCATTCACTAGGTCCCCCCGTGTGGTTCTGGGATTTTTGCTCACCGTTCTTGTGATCATTTTGACCCCACGGGGTGAGATCTTGCGTGGAGCCCCAGATCGAGGGAGATTAGCAGTGGTCTTGTATGTCTTCCATTTTCTAATAATTGCTCCCACAGTTGATTTCTTCACACCAAGCTGCTTACCTATTGCAGATTCAGTTTTCCCAGCCTGGTGCAGGTCTACAATGTTGTCTCTGGTCTCCTTTGACAGCTCATTGGTCTTGGCCATAGTGGAGTTTGGAGTATGACTGTTTGAGGTTGTGGACAGGTGTCTTTTATACTGATAACGAGTTCAAAAAGGTGCCATTAATACAGGTAACGAGTGGAGGACAGAGGAGCCTCTTAAAGAAGAAGTTACAGGTCTGTGAGAGCCAGAAATCTTGCTTGTTTGTAGGTGACCAAATACTTATTTTACCGAGGAATTTACCAATTAATTCATTAAAAATCCTACAATGTGATTTCCTTGATTGTTTCCCCCATTCTGTCTCTCATAGTTGAGGTATACCTATGATGAAAATTACAGGCATCTCTCATCTTTTTAAATGGGAGAACTTTGGTGGCTGACTAAATACTTTTTTGCCCCACTGTATATTAACTGTACAAAACAACGTATGTTCTCATCAAAAGTGCAACTGAAACTGTGCAACTGTATGATGATGTCTATGTGTATAATGATGCATTTGCATTTTTGCATTCACAATCCGTACATGTTTATTGTCACACCCTCTGTTCTGTTTCGCTCTGCCTACATTTCACTGATGGATACAGTGAGTCTTTAACTTCCCAAAGCTTTTGACAAAGAACTCATATTCAAGCAGGCATTTCTGATATTATATATGAATGCTTACCACATTAGCTGAAACATCCCATTATAATACAACATTTGTGATTTAGTATTTACTGTAGCTTGAGACTCCAGAGTAGCTGGGAGACTGGGTGATAGGCTTCCCTGCGCTTCCTTTTGGTCATTCTTAGGAAGTTTTTCCTTGTACGATGCGAGGGCCCTAGGACAGAAGGGGTCGTATTCGTATTCATATTCTGTACAAACTGTAAAGTCCACTGAGACAAATGTAAAAGGTGTGATATTGGGCTATATAAATAAACTGTGATTGATTGATTTTCTGGGTCAAAAATACACAAAGCAACATGAATTATCAATGTGTGATGTAGAAAGTTCCCTCATTCAAATTAGCTTTTCAGCATGGCCTCTTAATTTCCTGTGAGTTATTACATTGACTATAGCTGGTAACTGATTCAAATACGGCTCATCTGATATAATCTTAGACTCAGCCACAAACACTACAATGGAAAAGTAAAAGGAGCTGAGCATGGATCTGAAAAAGTGGATCATTGACTTCAACAAGTCAGGAAAGTCACTTGTAGCCATTTCAAAGCAGCTACAGGTCCCGATATCAACTGTGCAAACACTTGTTTGTAGGTATAAGGTGCATGGTATTTCATTTTGTTCCTGTTAAATTAAATCCCATCATAAATCATGACCTGGGTCCTTGTTTTACTGGGGGAAACAAACTTTTAAAAACATATCACTTAATGAATCAGGGTCTTTATTTCTTAATGTTCTTAAAATACAGAAACACATTTTCAGTATTTACACAAATCCAAAAGATATCAATGACGGCTGTAAATGATCAGGGATAATCATTAGATTGATCTCTCTCAGATAACGTGAAACACAGAAGGAGGCAGAAGATGAATTGAGTAAAAACATAGTCTCCATACACACTGCTGAGGCTTGAGGGCTTATATCTTAAAGACGAGTTATCCAACATTTAGAATTTAAATTAAAACACTAAAATTCCATCCTTTAGAGGCAAGTTCTCTGTCAGTTTGGAGGTAAAAAATAAAAAGGGAAGATATAACAATAAAAGAAACGTCACTCATTTCCTCTTCGACTCTTCTTGTGACTCTTTTTTGAACTCCTGTGTTGTGAAAAAAAGAAAAGAGTTTGAATGCAGATCATTAAACTAATTGTTCACATTTCCTTAAATAATTCACACTGAAGATATACAAAATGAGGCACAATTATTGAATAATATGTTTGTTTTAAAACAACAATTATTGACTTTGGCTTTCAAAGTATATATAAAAAAATAATGTGTTACATTGGATAAGGTGAGTGTATCAATATATATATCAAAACTCAGACCTGCCCTATGATTGAAAAACTATATCCAGGCCCACAAATGCAGATAGAAAATGTGTTATATTGCGTGAAGACAATAAAAAATAAAAACCAATAGCTCCACTCACCTCTCTGGGGACTTTGAGTGGCTGCGGTGTCTGTGGCTTCTGTGGTGACCTAATAGAAATCAATGAGAGAATAAGTAGCAAAAAACCATCATTTACACTCACAATTATTTTTTCTTTTCACCTAATGAATTAGGTAATATGAACCTCTTCTTCTTTTAATCCCTGTAGAACTTTGAACGTGCCATCCCAATTGAAGGAATAAGGCTCAGCAGAGTTTATAAATACACAAAATCCAAAATGGTGACAAAATGATCAGTTGTGTTTCGAAGCGATTATTAAAAATAATTATTTTTAAAAAGTCCAAATAAGATGTGGCAGAATAAAAAACTTTCCTTATTCCTTAAATATTGCATTAACTGTAGGTCACAGTTTAGTGCAAATACAATTTAAGAAGCATCATTTGCAACGGCACACAATAAAATCCAACACATTCATTTATACGTAAAGATGATGTTCACGTGTTGTTATATGAGATTATATGAAGAGTTCTTTATAATTTGTATCAATTGACAAACATGAGGGAGCAGAATCTTAAAGGTCCCTTATTATGCAAAATCCCCCTTTTGCTGTCTTTTATACATAAATATGTGTCCCCGGTGTGTAAGGAGACTCACAAAGTGTCAGAAAATTACAACCCTCTCTCTTTTCCTCCTTACCCACATCTCTAAAAACAGGGGTACAGACAAGATGATCCAGATTTGCTTTGGTTGTGATGTCATAACCGAAATGTGGGCTGGCTTTACATTGAACTCCTGGCAACGTCCCGCCCACGTGACACGTCCCAACCTATTGTCCGCATTATACATTCACGAGCTGAATCCCCTCTGCAGCACCTCTGTGTGTGTGTGTGCTCAGCAGGATGTCTGTAGGAGGGACTTACAGTTGTTGTATATAATACATATAATGTCTCTGTTCTAGTGGTAAACACTGAGAAGTGTTTCAGAAATAATGCTGGATGTGGTTTGGAACATTTTAAGGCGTTTAATCACGGCACCGCTTAGCTGAGTTTCTCCGTTATAAACTTCTCTCTTCAGACAGAGAGATCTTGATGCTCAAAGGGGCTTGGCCAGCTTCAACTCATTTGCATGAAAGCGACAGTCACAGAATCAGCACTTTCGAAAACGGGGCTAAAACAGAGGGATAGCGGAAATGCTAAAATGCATGATCTGTTTGGTATTTATTTAAATATATTTGAGACCTATAATATATGCCATAAAAAACCATGATAGGAGACCTTTAAAGAAAACTGAGCATATTATGACGTAGTGTTTTTCTCAGTTCCCACACTAGAACCTACCAGGGGATTTGGAGCGGTGGCGGCGGTCTCTGGAGCGGCTGCGGTGGCGGCGGGGGCTCTTGCTGCGATGGCGGTCTCTCCGGGGCGATGGGCTATGTGAGTTCACAACAAAAAAAATATCAGCGTGAGCCTGAGCTTAAAGTATTATATTTAAAAAGGTGACAAAGGTGTTTAGCCAAAAGCAAACATACGTTCGCCTCTTTGGAGATCGGCTCCTCCTGGAAAATAAATCAAACCCACAGACGGATAAGAGCTATATTCACAATTATTAAATCCATTTACAAGAATGTAGTTATTTTTGATCATTGAAACACAAACCGTCTTGGGGAGCGACTGCGTCTGTAACGTGGTGAAGGAGAGCGACGTGGTCGGTCGTCACGGTAACTTTCACGACGTCTGTGGGGTTCAGGGGTCTGGAGTCTCTCTGGCTGCAGCGGGACATAACACACATTTTAGAACATGTGCAAAGTGTATGGTCATACACTTTAACATGCCCAATTGACCCAGGTCAATAGCTGCCAATTGTAATCATTGTTATTGTTGAACTTCCGAGCACACAGGTATGTGCTCAACAAGGCTTATTAAATTTCATTACCTTCTCTTCGTCCTCTTCTTCTTCATCACTGCTCTCTACCTCGTCCAGATCCTCCTCCAGAGCGCTGATACGTGTGTCTAACATCTCAGCCTCCTCGAGAACGTGTCTCTTCTGTTTCTCACAAACAAACATACACCTGAATACTTTAATCAAGCCCTGTGTGCGTGCGTGCATGTGTGAACAGATGTGATGTTAACATACCTGAAGCCGAGGAAGAATGATGTCACACATCCTCTCTGCGTGAAGGAGCTCATCAATGAACTCGTCAACATGCATCAGTTCAAACTCTATCATGATGGGGAAAAACAGAACAATTAAAATGTGTATATAAACAGTACTTAAGTGTCTCTAAACACTACCTAGAATTGTATTTAGGCCCAATCAAAAATTATTTAAACAACCGTGGCAAGACCCAGGTCCAAATGCAATGTGACATCCCTCTGTCTCCCCCTTTCATAGACATCACTGAAATAAAAGGCACTGGTTGCACAAAAACAATCTTGAAAAAAAAATGACAAGCAAAAACTACCGTGGCAAAAAAAAAATATTCTAAAAAGAAAAAAAGGAGAGCATGATTGAGCTTAATTAAAGTTTTCAGAAAACTTTTCCAAAAGTTTGTAGGGATTTATTTCAGGTCAACACAACTGTTTTAGTCTAAAATAGCAATGTGATTCGAGGCAAGTAAAAACAGACAGGAAACACAAAATTGTCCTTTGCCCTGACCTGCTGAACAAATTCAAACTGTTTCAAAACCCTTTTTCTTTCTTTCTTTGAACTGAGGGATGGGAAGCAGCAAATCAAAGTCACAGCGTATTTCTTATTCTGCTCAAACTTCATGGTTTTATTAAAGATGGTGTCAAGATATTTAGACTGGTTAACAACACCCCCTCATCACTGTGTAAACAACTGTGTCTGTCCTAATAGGCTTCGTCCAGAAATCAAAGGACCCCCCTCTTTGACCCAGCAGGGCATTGCCAAAGCACTTCTTAAAACACGGAAAGTGTTCCTGTTGAGACCATGACAGGAGAGCAGTGGGTCAGAATGGATGCTCTTACAGTCAGTGGTGTAGAGAATCCACAGGAAGAGGCATAGGAAACCAGCCTGTTATCCTGTACTGGTGTACAGTGTCTTTAATAAAGAGTCAATGGTTAGGACGATCTTTGGTCTTTCTTTAAAAACATATAATACACAGAAAGAGACTGTGGTCCATTTTCTTGGCATGGATGTTAAACACAGAAATAAATCCACATATAGGAGCCTGTCTCTTTTCAATACAGGTTTATTCAATGTTGTGTAAACTTGCTTTAATTTAGACCCTATATAAAAATACTAAATCAGATGTCTTCTTGGGAGGTTGGATATTTCCTTTTCTTTCATCTAGGCTAGCACTTTTTTACTGATTTCTCTTTTTGTGCTAAGCTAACCAGCTCCCGGTTGGTTTAAAAAAATGTTTAAAAGACAGCAGGAACAAGGAACCACGGGTACACACTTCTAAGGATTTATATGCCTACTGTGAGTTGATAAATCAAAAGCTCACCTCCGTTTCTGTTCTGACTCTTGACCTTTCTGTAATCGTTGTACAGTGGCTCCAAGTATTTGTAGCAATCAACAGCAGTGCCAGTTAACCTCATGTACATCGCTCCCAGTAGACGAACATATCTGAGAACAAAGTGAGAAAAATATTATGACGGTTGTGAAGATACACAGTAAGCTGATTTTTCTTGACCTGTCAGGGCTTTTCGTCTGAGCCTCTGGTCATTTTTAGAATTTGTTCTTTGTACCTAAACTAGTTTACAGAATGATGGTATTCTTAAACCAACACATCGACTAATCACACACGTGTCTCTCGTTGACTGGCATTTCAGATGCAAAAAATAAAAATCACTGATTCAGATTTTTAGTAGTAGGTAGCACATGAAATTAATTTGTCTTTGTGTTTAAGTATAACAAAAACCTTTCATAACAATAGCTTTGCCGTTTTAGCAGGAATATGAAAGACTTTGCCGTTTAGCATAGTGAAAATATGCAATATACAAACATAAACGTGCAAAAGATATGTTTTTATACAAGCCATTAAGACAGATACAACGTGACAATGTGCAGGCATTTCTCCTATGTTTTGTTTTGATGAAGTGAACATAGCACCAGGCATATGTTAAAACTATTCTTTCAATAGATTGTGGTGGAAACTCACTTGAAATCCTCATTTTTAATGAACTCAACGATGATGTCTTTTTCGGGTTGAATCTGCAGCATCTTCAGAGTGAGGCAGAGGAAGGGAGTGGGCTTGATGTTTCCTCCAAACACTCCACCAACATACTTCAACTCCATGGCTTTATCTACAACCAGCTCAGCTGGGAATGACACAACATGCACACATTACATATTTCAATGTATGAAATACAAAAGGAAAAATAAGAAAGTGTTGACACAAACCTGGAGGATAATAAAATACTATTACAAAAATAATCAAAGTATGTGATCGGGGGTGTGTTAATGAAAGAGTGTTGGTCATTCTATGGTAAAAGCAAACTAAAACCACCACCTGTATGAGGCACATGAATCAGAATCAGAATCCCTTTATTCGTCCCACAGAGGGGACATTTAAATTTGATACAGCAGCATATGCATTTAAACAAATTTAAGATAAGAAAAACACACAATTTCATTTCAAAATCATCACTGTAATACAATAGAGAGCCCATGTATATTCACTTCATTATTCATCAGGCAAAATATAAAATAAATGATGGTTATTACTTAAAGAAATGAGGGTTTCTGCATTAATTAGCTGATTTCTTTAGTTAAAAAATTAGTTTTTATTTTGTAACCGCTTTATATCCAGGCAGAAATGGGTAGATTACTTTAGTGATAACTTAGTGTTAGGTTGTGTTACTTTGATGAGCTATTGACATACTTGTTGTATTTTACATTTTAACAGACCTAGAGCATACTATAAGAAACGGTTCCATAGATATTATCGAGATTCCAGACGACAGGAGGCTAACGGTAGCTCTCTGGCTAACATGCCAACGTTCCTCACCGGTGAGACCGAAGCACTCCTCCTTCCAGTACTTTGACTCGTATATTCGAGTCCTGATGATTTTCTCCACCAAATACTGTGGGTTGGTCCCGTGTATACTGTTAGCATCTTTAACAGTTCTGTTGGCCATTGAAATACAATAAGTTACTTTTGCTAACAACGAAACAACAACGCTGTGACTAACCGATATGCATTTCGGCCCGATTTGGACTGCGCAAGCGCCACGTACAGCAACCCAAGTAGGACATTTGACACAGAGGCGTTCCGCAAAGCAGACAAAAAACATTGAAAGAGGGGTGGGGCAGGGCTGCACTCTGTCTATGTTGTATTCTTTAGCCATCGAGCCTCTGCTCCACAAGCTCAGAAAACACCTGAATGGTATCAGTTTCCCCAACTGCAGTGTGTCCTTTGAATGGTCTGGTTATGCAGATGATCAGATTGTGTTGGTCAATACACAAAGGGATATTGACATTTGAATGGACATTGTGAAATACTTTGGTTTTATCTTTTCTGGAAGAGTAAACTTGGGGATAGAGCAAAGCTGTGATTGTGGGGGAGAGGCTGGGTGCCCGGGGGCTTAAAATGGAACAAGGGAGGTCTAAAATATCTCAGGGTCACAAGGCACACACCAATAAAAACTGGGACAATGTCCTGGAGAAGGTTCTCATAATGTCCGACAAAGGCCGTACCTTGATCCCGAACTAGCTCATCTCTTCAGCCCTCTGGCACGGCTGAGCAACCCCCCCTGCCTCTCTCCTGACCCAAATACAACAGATTTAAATTGATTTCTTTTGGGACAAACTACACTGGATCCCACAGAGTTTCTCATTCCTACCCAAAGAAGAGGGAGGAAAGGGCCTGATCCACCTGGCAAGCAGGGGTGCTGTTTTCTGCCTCCAGTTCATCCAGTGGCTGTTGACTCCGTGCACTGGCTACTACAGGAGCCTGTTCTGTGTGGGACTCTCTTTCACTCTGGCAAACGTGGTGGAGCTGTCTGGATCTGGGCTGGATGATCCCACTGAACTGTGATCAACACAGCAGTGGAGGACACATGTCCTTACTGCTCCCACAGAGAGACTGTGTTTCACTGCTTTTATGAGTGTCAACATCTTGTTTCAATCTAAAAAGCTGTTTCTAACAAGTGTTGAGAGGTTTTTAACAAGCATGTTTTTATTTGTGACTTTCATTACACTCAGAAAAAACAAATTTAATGTGAGATGTTCTCATGTAATTAATTAATTAATTAATTTGTGAAGTGTTTTGTGTGTGAGTACACTGAAAAAAGAGTGATAAATAAAGTTGATTTCAAAAATCTTCTTTCTGCACAACTTGGTGCATTGCCGCCTCCCACCGGAGAAGGAAGAAAACTGTTATTTGAGACCTGATATACATGATATACAGTAGATCTGAGGTCTTCAGTTTCATACACGCCATCTCCAAAGTAGCGAAAAATGATTTAAAAAAAACCATAATACGCACATGAGGTATGAAAATGCCAAATCCTACTGTTTTAAATAGTAATTGAAAGTTCTACATCAATCTATGTCCACAGCCAACGAGGGAAAGGATATTTCCTGTTTGGCAGTTTTTCATTCAATTCTCCAAAGGTGAAACTGGATTTAATACATTTTAGGTTTTCCGGATCTTTCAATCTGGTTGTATTGTTGTTAGGGCCCATGTAGGTTTTTATGTGTGTGTGTGTGTGTGTGTGTGTGTGTGTGTGTGTGTGTGTGTGTGTGTGTGTGTGTGTGTGTGTGTGTGTGTGTGTGTGTGTCTGTGTGTCTGTGTGTCTGTGTGTCTGTGTGTCTGTTCTTATCAACTTGATGGTATGTACATATTTACATGTTTTATTATCAGTCTAATTGAGCGCCTGCACTTAATGACTTCTCAGAAAAATATCTAAATGCCTACAGGGAACAGGACATGAACATTTCCATATTCATTTGTATTCTTATTTTAAGCCACAAACTATTT
Source organism: Eleginops maclovinus (assembly GCF_036324505.1). Classification (NCBI taxonomy): domain Eukaryota; kingdom Metazoa; phylum Chordata; class Actinopteri; order Perciformes; family Eleginopidae; genus Eleginops; species Eleginops maclovinus. The sequence continues at coordinate 371,188 of NC_086357.1, read as the reverse complement.
TCTTAAAACTTACTTATAATCTTAAACTGTTATATCTGCACTTTCATCCTAACTTGCAGAGTATACTCTTTACGTCCATGATGGAGATCTTTTAGTCTCCCGTCCGGTAGCTGGCAGTACGCTTTATCTTTGAAGCAGCGAAGAAGAAACAGCAGCCTACGTTTATTTTCGCGGGAAATCTTGTCTGCGGTGGTGTTTTCTTTGGAGGCCGTTTCTTTCACAGCTTAACTTTTTCCTATCCGGTGTTTGAATTAAATCAAACCGAGCTTTTTTACCTATAAATTATTGATTGTATTGTTTTATCTGAACAGCAGCAGACAGCAAGGAAACAGGATGAAGTATTTCACCCGGCTGAGAGTCAGACGAGTCTACAAGTGGCGAGGAGAGCCTATCAGTTTCAACAGGAAGTTAAAAACATGTGAATATGCGTGAGTGTATTTCAGTAGTAACTTCTAAAGGAGAACCCTTCATGGCGGAGGAAGTATCGTATTATCGTAGTATTGAGTATAGTGAAATACTCCGCTACAAGTAAAAGTCGTGCATTGGAAACCCTCGTGAAGTACACGTTTTTTCTTTATGCACTTTTAGTGGTTTAATATATATATGTCTGGAGAAATGTCACTGCAGCATTATAGTGTGTGTTTCATTTCACTGATGTAGAACTTCTTTATATACTGTTGTGTAGTTTGATTTGAAACAGTTCATCATATCGTATAAGATGATCGTACTGTATGTGTGTAGCTCTGCTGTAATGTAAAAACACGTTCCTCTCAGAAGTCCTGTTTCCCGTTTTCACACTGATGTACATTTTCTAGTTGATCTAAAGGCGTTTAGGTTTATATCTTCAGTAGAATTGTCAACACATGAAGGAACATTTCGTATTTTAGTTTATCCAAATCAACATATCTGGAGATAGTTTAATCTGTTTAATGTAATTATTATTACATGTATGCTTCCTAAATGTGTTCATATCTTTAATGTTGAAGGTGATCAATGTGGAGCTGATTTTAATGACATAACTGCTTGTTAGTTTAATATGTGATGATACATCAGCTTTTATTTGGTGGTAATGTTTTTTTAAATTAATAACCTGAATATGTGTATATCCCAGCTCGTTGGACATTAGTGTGGAGGGTCTCCCCCGGGTCACTGTTATTGAAACCGGCCAACACATCCTCATAGAGGGAGAAGATGAAGACAACCCATATGTGGCCAAAGTCATCCGGCTTTATGGAGACGGTAAGAGACTCGATGCTATACTTGACTTTGTCCCCAAAGACGGTACTGAAAATCTTTTTCTATCTCACTTTGGGTTTCAGAGAACGGGAAACAAAAGAAAGTGGTGGTTCAGTGGTTTGCTCGTGTGTCTGAAGTGCCTTTGAGCAAGCTGAAGCTGCTGGGCAGAGAGCCTCACCCTCAGGAGATCTTCTACTACCAGGGCCGCAGCTGTGATGACGAGGTGAACGCCGAGTCCATCCTCAGACCTGTGAAGGTGAGATGCAGTGACCTCCGAGAAGGGTTGGGTATTGTTTCAAATTTATCGATTCCGATTCTGCTTATCGATTCCCCGTTTTGATTCCAAAATGGTAAAAAAAGAGGTCAAATGTTTAGATAACAAAAATATCTTTATTCTTTTAAGCGTGAACTGAAAATTTCACAAACTAAACAGTTTTTACTAAATGCATATAATACAAATGTAGTACGCAGTACCAGTGCTTTATGTTACACTGGGTAGCAGCAGTGACACCTTGTAGTAGACAAGCAACATAACAAAAGGAAACCCACACAACTCCTCTCAGAGCCTTATCAGAAAAGCTCAATGTCTTTAAATACGTAAATTAGTAGTACCTGAGATAGAGGCAATGTTGAAACTTGTCTCGAAAATACTGGTGTTCAAATGACCCAAAGAAAACATAGTCGTATTTGTGTTCTAATTCTCCCTGTAAACTAATGTTACATCATTAATAGTCAACTTTAAGAACTGTAATGAATACTAATCACTCATATTCCAGGACAACACAATGGAAAGCAGTAGCGGTTGAACCATTTATGGATAATAACGTTTTGAGCTGCATGTTGTATGTTTATAGGAAACCTACTGACATAAATCATACAAGTCACATTCGAGAAAAATAAAAGTCGGTCCGAGCAGCAATAGGGCCCACATGCTAGAACTAAAGTGCATTCAGTGCACAGCACCTAGCTGCCTGCAACCAAATAAACAAAGTCAATAAAACAGAGAGTATGTTAAAAATGTATGCAACTCCACAGTTCTTGTTAAGAAAAATCAGCATATCATTCTTTTCTGGTAGTATGTGTGATCTTTCTGGGCAAATAGTGTCTCCAGCAGTCGAGAAAACCCTCTCGCTAGGGGTTGAGGTAGCCTGCACGCACAAATACGGAAAGGCCACTTCTGATAGCAAAGGATATGTGGTTCTTTTGTTCCACCACCACGCAGCAGGGTCATCAGATGTCATGGTTGGTGGCTTCTCTTGGTACATCTTCAGCTCTCTGTCAGTCTGGTGCTGGATGGACATGGTGCTGTTTGATAAGATTTTCATCTTCATCATTCCAACGAGTTCTCACATCAAGAATTAGGGAGTGTTGAGGCAGATCGATAACACAAACAAGACAACCAGATTTAGAAATTAGATTATTTTTTATTTTAGTTGTGTGTGTGTGTTTTTTAAATGTGCATTGTTTGTTTTTGAGCCTTGTCAAATATGTTTTGTCAAATATATATTATTTATATTGGTTTGTGACAGACAATAAAGTTATCTTGTCTTATCTATATAAGAAGATCCAGTTTTTATATGGTGTAGTTCGATAAGACATACTAAGATTTATGTTATGTTACTTGATTTGTGTTAACAAATCAAGACCTTCAAAATGTACATAAGGCACTAATGAGCTGTCCTATAAAAGGGTCAAATGAAGTAAACTGGGGGATGCTTACTTAGGACTTGTTGCTTCTCCCGGAGCACAGTCTTTCCAATGGATGAACACTTCATCCAGACAACAACATCCCTGATCTTCCATCCATTTTGCCACTGATGCCAGAGAATAGAGACTTTGTGCCCCAAGATTGAGTGTGTGTGCAAAACGGCCTAGCTTTATGAAATGTAGCCTTTTTATGGCCACATCCATGTTTACTGCGTTATCAACAGTGACCGCCACTATTTTATTGATTATGCCAAATTCCTGCAGAATTTCACCAATTTCTTCAGCCACCACTTGTCCTGTTGGTGCTTTGTAGGCTGCTTTTGGTTTGAGAACTTTTTGTCTCATCTTTCCCTCAATTATATAGTGTGCGGTCACTGTTAGGTAATGGTCTTGCAAAATGCTTGTTTGCTTACACCACTTAGCTCAGATACAATGTTTGATTTTTCCACCTCATATCAGGCAGGAATCAACACTCATTGGTTAAGCTATCTCTCGAGGGAGGCGTGTACTTTGGATTTAGGGCCTTGGTCATTTCCCTGCAAAAAAAGATTCAACATAACAGTATCTGTTATTGTACAAGTACCCTACAATACCACAAACTTTTTTTTTTAAAGCCTTGCATACCTAAATGACGGAGATTCGACCACAGAGAAGGGATGAAGCCCTTTTACTACAAATGCCATGACCGCTCTGTGACATTCCTCCGTTTTTCTTTGGTCAGCTTTCCTTTTAATGCTAAAGAGAACGGTGTGTCGCGGTCAGCTCTACCTGTCTCTACTGGACATAGCGGGGTGCTACTAGTGCTAGCTGTTGATACCATACTCTGGCTCGGAGACCGCAAGACATCAAAGACGGTACATTCTTTGATATCGATGCCGTGCTGCCTTAAATGTTTGCTCAAATTCGAAGTGCAACCTGACGAACAGCTAATTAACTTCCCACAGGCTGTGCCCTTGTCTTTGTCTTCTTTTTTTTTTAGCGTAGTGAAGCCACACTTTGGAGCGTTTACCGCGTTCCATCTTTGATAGTGTTGTGACTGGGCCATGCTGCATGCTGGTATCGTAACAAATCACACTGTTGCGTTGATGCATGACGTAGTCACGTTACGTATACAGGTCCTGTCAGATAGCCTACGTCCGTGCAGATATGTAGCCTTTCTTTGTAATACTAAAGGATTACCGCGTTTAAGAACCATTAAGCCGAACCAAAATAATATATTTTTTATGGGTACCCGGTACCCAGCATTTTGTTATAGGTTCTCATTTGGAACCGAGTTTCGGTTCCCAACCCTACCGCTCAGTAACATGTCATTTATTCAGAGCTGTTTCTTTATGAGCTGGACACGTGTGCTTTTGTTAACTGCTGTTCAAACAACACCAAATTCTAATAATTAAAGAAATAAAAGCCTAAGCAAATTATCATAAAGCAAGGAATTCACTGATTGTTTTTTTTTCTTTCCCAGAAAGAGTCCTTTACTGGGTCCTTATCAGAGTCAGATGTGATACTCGTGTTTACTCAAAGGTTGATTAAACTTGTTTCAGACTGATGCATCAAAATAATACGTTTAGCCTATTCCATCGGCTGCCTTAAGAACTTTACTGGATAAAGTTCAATCTAACCATAACAGAGGAGTTCAGTACAAAAAGGATTGGACATTGATTGAATTTATTTTACCTCGATCACAACACAATGAATTATTCCCAGGAGGTTCCCAATACGTATTATTCAAAAAGCTTGGGAAAGCTCGATTAGAGCTGTGCATCTTCGCTGGTCTTTCGATTCGATTACGATTATTCTGTCAAAGATTCGATATCTCAATGCATCATGATGCATCTACAATTTTCTTTATTACTGCACATGGCTTCTTTTTCTTCAATGAATACAAGCAGTCAGATAAATATGAACTATTTAGAAAGTGCTTCAGAAATCAATAACATAAATGTCTTGACATTAAATTATAAACCAAAGTAAATAAATTGTATAGGTCTAGCCTCCCTAATTGTGAAATTGTTCTATCCTCAAAAAAAAACCGAATACTTCTGCAGTTCAGCTGCAGCTTCTAGCAGCTGTGTTCAACTCAAAAGGACACGAATGTCCTTAACGTGGCATCACAAACTTGACTTTAGTCGGCAGACAGCAGGAGTATTTACAACAGCATAATGAAACAAAAACACACTTACATTCTCTGTCTTACTGTTACATAAATCCCATGCATTTATGAGATTAAGTTAGACTCATCGTATCTCAAACAGAGATCAACATTTGCGTAAGTAAATAAGTTTTTATTTATATATATTTTTTTTAGATCAAGCACTTTTTGAGTATTTATAATTTGAATTCAGCAATATTTTAATAGTCGGAAAGCCAAGACTTAAAAAAAAAAACCCTGTCACGGACCGTGCCGTGTTACTATGGTTACTATCAACATGTCACTCATTATTTTCAGGGGGGCGGGGACTGAGAGGAGACCGTTAATCGCGGAAGTTTTTCTCCTGCCTTCAAACACTTTACGCAAGTATTTATTGTCGGAAGATCGCGAGAAGACGTTCATACTCCAAGAGTTGGTTATATCCACCAAAAACCTGACATGACGGTAAACGCAAGTTTTTTAAAAAACATAAATCCAAATGTGTCTCTGATGAGCTGCAGCGACACAGACTGATTCATTGCGGGTCATTCTGCCTGTTGATTGTGGGACTGTGTTGCTTCTGTTGGTGGATAAAGCAGACTGCTCGGTGTTTGGTGTCGCTGTGCCGCTGTCACTTCTGTTCCGTGATCTCTGCGTCAGCGTCACCGAGTGACAGACTTTAAGCGTGCATGCTTCCCGTTTAATTCATAAAATCCATAATGTGCCCACTGCCCAGAGGTCCGCTTGGGAATGCACCTTGATGTTTATGTAAAAAAAAGAAACGTTATTGTCCTGCCGCGGCCGGAAAATCAAGAAGCAACGTTGCTACGCTATAATCGATTATGTCCTGTCACTGCATCGGTGCAGAATCGTTCATGTCCGCATCGTAGAAACTATTAATTTCAACACCCATAAGCTGTATATTAAACATGACTGACCTAGACACAAATAAATGATAGACTCAAAAACAATATTATAACGATTATTTTATACAATTTAATTTACTTTAAGTTCTTGAATTTGTAAGAGCTAGGGATGCACCGATACATCGGTGAGACATTGGCATCGGCCGATGTTAGCCCTATTTACCACCATCGGCACATAGGTAAATAAGGTGACATCACCGACGGCAGTCGCGGATGTTTATGTTTTGCTACGTGACCGAGAGAAGTCGCTTTAGTCGTTTTTAAATCTTCAGGACTTCAGGAGGCCGTTGTTTATATTTGTGACTTTGTTATACTTGCTGCTGTTTCCAGAAACTTACTATAATAATAATAATAATAATAAAAAATCACATTTATATAGCGCTTTTTATGGCACTCAAAGACGCTTTACATATTGCCCTATCAAAACTATGCATCAGATAATTTATTCATTTATACTAGGGTTAAAAACAAAACGGGTTAAAACAAGAAGAAGACAGTGGGAGTTAGGTGGGGAAGGCTAGTGTAAAAAGTTGTGTTTTTAGTGCAGACTTGAAAGAAGAGAGGGTTGGGGAGACTTGGAAGTGGGAGGGAAGCGAATTCCATAGGGTGGGGGCAGCAACTGAGAAGGCCCAATCACCTGAGGGATCGGGAGGGGGCATGGTGATGGAGGAGGTCAGCAAGGTAGGGGAGGGCTAAGTTGTTGAGGGCCTTGTAGGTGGTGAGTAAGATTTTGAAGTTGATTTGGTGTTTTATTGGAAGTCAATGAAGTTCACGGAGGACAGGTGTGATGTGTTCTCTGGAGCGGGTAGCGGTGAGGAGGCGTGCAGCAGAGTTCTGGACATATTGGAGTTTATTGAGGACTTTGGTGGTGGTGCCGTAGAGAAGACTGTTGCAATAGTCGAGCCTGGGTGTAATGAATGTATGGATGAGGGTCTCAGCAGCCGTAGTTGACAGGTAGGGGCGGAGGCGGGCGATTTTCGGAGGTGGAAAAAGGCGGTTTTGGTAGTATGGTTGACATGGGGGAGGAAGGAGAGAGTGGGGTCCAGGATAACTCCAAGGTTACGGACTTTGGTGGAGGGGGAGATGGTGGAGCCGTCAATGTTAAGGGAGAAGTTCTGGGTGGAGTGGGTGAGGGAGTCAGGACCAATGATGAAGATTTTGGATTTATTGGAGTTGAGTTTGAGAAAATTATTTTGCATCCAGGTCTTGATGTCAGTCAGACAGTTGGAGAGGGTTGAGAGGGTGGAGGCAGTGATGGTTTTGGAAGGGAGGTAAAGCTGTGTGTCATCGGCGTAGCAGTGGAACCGGAGACCATGGTGACGGAGGATCTGACCAAGTGGAAGCATGTACAGAATGAAGAGGAGTGGACCGAGCACAGAACCCTAGGGGACACCGTGGATGAGAGGAGCAGCGGCTGATTGACAGTTGTTGATGGCGATGAATTGATGTCTGTCGGAGAGAGAAGATCTGAGCCAGGAGAGGGCAGTGCCAGTGATGCCGAGGGTGGATTTGAGACGGGAGATGAGAATGGAGTGGTTGATCATGTCAAAGGCAGCACTGAGGTCGAGGAGGATGAGGATATTGAGGGAGCCAGTGTCAGAGGATAGCAGATGGTCATTAGTCACACCGAGGAGGGCGGTTTCTGTACTGTGTTTTGCAGCGGAAACCGGATTGGAAGAGTTTGAACAGGTCGTTGGAGTCTAGGTAGGTGATGAGTTGTTTGGCAACAACACATTCCAAGATTTTAGACAGAAAAGGTAGATTGGAGATGGGGTGGTAGTTGATAGGGGAATCAGGATCCAGGCCGGGTTTCTTTAGTACGGGGGTGACTGATGCAAGCTTTAGGGAGTAGGGGACATGGCCGGAGGAAAGAGAGGAGTTTACAGTGGTTGTGATGAGGGTGGGGAGATAGGCCTTTCAGAAGTGTGGTGGGGAGCGGGTCCAGGTTGCAGGTTGATGATTTCATGGTTGAGACTGTGGATGAAAGGTCCGAGGAGGTGATCATGGCAAATGTGGAGAATGATCGACCGGTGGGTAGGGGGGCCTCAGGCTCCGGTACTATGGCTCGCTCAACCTCTCTCTAGCTCTTACACATGCACACACTTATCCCCCACTCTCTCTCTTAAAGGGATAGGCTGCCTTAGTCTGCATTATGCTACTATTACAGTTTACATAGTAAAACATCGACATCAGTAAGAGCTGATGTGTTTTCCATGATGGAAAGATAGGAAAGGTTTATGAAGATGAGACTTGGTATTCTCCGTAAGGAAAAAAAGAAAGAAGAAAGTCTGTAAGGTGGACAGCAAAGTAATGTCATGCTAAAGTAGTGTAATTAGTAGTGTGTGAGCGAGTTTATCAACACCACTGAAATAGATGTTTGCTTTTTAACCCTTGAGACATTTTAGACGATCCCTCTATGTCTCTGTCCTGTGCCCACAGGTACAGCGTCTGGATGGAGCCGCTCCGTTCCCAGACTCTGAAGACCAGGACACCCTGTATGTGAAGCTGTCCTGGGACTCAAAGAGCTTTAAGGGGGTTGACTCTGCTCAGGTGGATTCTGATCTTTCTCCAGATTGCTCCTCTTGTCCGCCTCCCTATTCCAGATCCTCCTTCCCCCCATCAACCCCTTGCTCTCCTCCTGCAGCGACTCCAGCGTCCCAAGGCCCGGCTTGGCGCGCCCTACCCACTCCGGACCTCGACATCATGCGCCGGGCAGCTATTGGGGAAGTGAGAAACTACCAGGCCACAATGAGCGCAGGGAAACCCAGACTTGCAGAAGCAGAGTCGATGCACTCTGCCACCAAAAGGTCGGCCTCAAAATGCCTGAGCGCCAAGAGGAGGAACCCCTCTGCAAGAACGCCCGGCATCCGCAAGAAACTAGAGCTTAGCAGTGAGTGTTGCATGCATACACGTTCTTTGCTGGTGTTAGTATTAGCAGATTTGAGTTATTTGCATATACAGTGGGGAGAACAAGTATTTGATACACTGCCGATTTTGCAGTTTCTCCCACTTAGAAAGCATGTAGAAGTCTGTAATTTTTGTCATAGGTACTCTTCAACTGTGAGAGACGGAATCTAAAACAAAAATCCAGAAAATCACATTGTATGATTTTAAAATAATTAATTTGCATTTTACTGCATATCTAAGTATTTGATACATCAGAAAAACAGAACTTAATATTTGGTACAGAAACCTTTGTTTGCAATTACAGTAGGGGTGGGCGATATGAGGTAAAATTCATATCACGATAATTTTCACTGTCCAGACGATATCGATATTATATCACGATATATGAGGGGAAAAAAATCTGAATCACATTTGAATAGCCCTTCTTAGTTACATGACATTAGTTGAGGCAAAATATGTATTTTAACATCATAAATCGACTTGGCTTACTTCGCCGTAAACTCTCTCCCGACATTCCAAGTAAAGTTGAGGCAGGCATTTCTGGCTGAAGTACTTGCGGCTCGGGATCTCGTACCTTGGGTCCAGAGTTTGAAGTAACTTTTTGAAACCCACTTTCTCCACAGTTTGGATGGGTACCATGTCCTTCGCAATGTGATGGGTTATAGCCTCCGTGATGTCTCTCCATTTCTTGCTTGTCCGCTCATAGCGAGTACCGGCAGCGAATGATGTTTGTAGTGATTGCTGAAGCGATTGAGTGGAAGTCTGGCTTGTCTTTGGTCGAGCTCCTGGGCTGATTGCTTCTCGCATTTTGATGCAATCTGCATATTCTCGTACATGCATCGTTTTAAGGTGATTTAATAAATTGGTGGTGTTTCCACCTTTCGCTAAAACAGCACGGCGACACAATTTACATAAGATATTTTTTTGTTCGAGGTCGGAGATCTTAAAACCGAACCAGTTCCACACGACAGAGGTGCCCCCTTTCTTTTTCACCAATTCGTCATCCTGCACCTGGGTATTCTTTTCTGCCTGTTGACTCATCTTTAATTTTCAATGTCTTCTTTTTCTTCAATGTCTTCTTCGTCGTCTTCGTCTTCTTCTTCTTCTTCTTCTTCTTCTTCTTCTTGTTTTGGATCCACTATTGCTAGCACTACTTCCGCGCAGCAAAAAATGCTTGCAACTTCCGCTCATAAAAATAGGTCTACACCGTAAATCCTCAAATTGTGGCCGAGTGCTTTTATTTACTTAGGCTGCACATCGCACTGGCCTTTATTTGGGGCAGGCTTGTATATGGACCAGGCCTTTGTTTCTTGCTTACCTTCTGTTGTATTGTATTACTTAAATCAAATAATGGGCATAATTACAGTAGGCTAATATCACTCACTGCATACGCATTTAGCGTTGTGCGTCTCCTCACTGAAAAACCATTCTGCTCAAGCCAGCCCCTGCTTGCTAGAAGTTACGAAATCAGTCACGGGGGAAAAGATTTCCAAAACTTTGTTCTAAACACGCTATTATGCTTATCGCGGACTAAAAAATTCCGTTTCACATCTACATTCATGATTCTACTAGACATTGTGATGTCCTAAGATAATGTCATGATTTTGATCGTTTAAAATTGCTTTCGCGTTGCCTGTGGAGTCTGGATTGTTCGCACGTCTTGCATGCCCTTATAAGGAGCTCGTGGAGCGTTTTTGTATGGAAATTAGGTGCACAAGCACTCTGTGCACAGCTGTTTTAGGAACAGACAGGCTGTTTAGGAACACGTCCAGGCATTCATTAATCCAGCGGAGATCTGTTGTTAGGTTAATCTTCCGAAGCCCGTTTGAATATACTTCAGAAGACAAAGAATGTTCGACAATGCGACCCACTATGAACACCAATTTATGAATTTATGAATACCGCGGTATCAACGATATCTCAAAATTCATATCATGGCGCAGCACAATACCGGTTTTTACTATCATACCGGTATATCGCCCACCCCTAAATTACAGAGATCAGACGTTTCCTGTGGTTCTTGACCAGGTTTGCACACACTGCAGCAGGGATTTTGGCCTACTCCTTCATCCAGATCTTCTCCAGATCCTTCGGGTTTTGGGGCTGTCGCTGGGCAATACGGACTTTCAACTCCCTCCAAAGATTTTCTATTGGGTTCAGGTCTGGAGACTGGCTAGGCCACTCCAGGACCTTGAGATGCTTCTTACGGAGCTATTCCTTAGTTGCCCTGGCTGTGTGTTTCGGCTCGTTGTCATGCTGGAAGACCCAGCCACGACCCATCTTCAATGCTCTTGCTGAGGGAAAGAGGTTGTTGGCCAAGATCTCGCGATACATGGCCTCATCCATCCTCCCCTCAATACGGTGCAGTCGTCCTGTCCCCTTTGCAGAAAAGCATCCCCCCCCAAAGAATGATGTTTCCACCTCCATGCTTCACGGTTGGGATGGTGTTCTTGGGGTTGTACTCATCCTTCTTCTTACTCCAAACACGGCGAGTGGAGTTTAGACCAAAAAGCTCTATTTTTGTCTCATCAGACCACATGACCTTCTCCCATTCCTACTCTGGATCATCCAGATGGTCATTGGCAAACTTCAGACGGGCCAGGACATGCGCTGGCTTGAACAGGGGGACCTTGCGTGCGCTGCAGGACTTGAATCCATGACGGCGTAGTGTGTTACTAATGGTTTTCTTTGAGACTGTGGTCCCAGCTCTGTTCAGGTCATTGACCAGGTCCTGCCGTGTAGTTCTGGGCTGATCCCTCACCTTCCTCATGATCATTGATGCCCCACGAGGTGAGATCTTGCATGGAGCCCCAGACTGAGGGAGATTGACCGTCATCTTGAACTTCTTCCATTTTCTAATAATTGCGCCAACAGTTGTTGCCTTCTCACCAAGCTGCTTGCCTATTGTCCTGTAGCCCATCCCAGCCTTGTGCAGGTCTACAATTGTATCCCTGATGTCCTTACACAGCTCTCTGGTCTTGGTCATTGTGGAGAGGTTGGAGTCTGTTTGATTGAGTGTGTGGACAGGTCTCTTTTATACAGGTAACGAGTTCAAACAGGTGCAGTTAATACAAGTAATGAGTGGAGAACAGGAGGGCTTCTTAAAGAAACACTAACAGGTCTGTGAGAGCCAGAATTCTTACTGGTTGGTAGGTGATCAAATACTTATGTCATGCAATAAAATGCAAATTAATTATTTAAAAATCATACACTGAGATTTTTGTTTTAGATTTCGTCTCTCACAGTTGAAGAGTACGTATGATAAAAATGACAGACTTCTGCATGGTTTGTAAGTGGGAAAACCTGCAAAATCGGCAGTGTATCAAATACTTGTTCTCCCCACTGTATATCAGTTCTGGCCGATCATTTGGCCAAATGAATCACTGTTGGTAGTCTGGAATTTTTAAACCACAGCTCTGATCAGTATGCACTCTGCGTATCAGTGCTGACAATGACCCATATTTTAGTGTAGCTGTAACATGTGAAAGTTTGCCCTGGCTGGACAGCAGGAGTCTTCACAGTTTTCAACCATTAGCAGCCAGGTCACAAACCTTTTGTTTTCTCCACTGTACACTAAGATAATTCTGGATAACTTTCACATAACTCGAGATAAGAAGTTGGAGGTTCAATCGGAGGAGCTGAAAAGGAAATGCGGAGAAGCCCTAAAGCATAATCCATCCATGTATGAAAAAATAAATGGCCCCATTTTCACCTGTAAAATGTCCCTCATACTGACACAAACCAGACTCAAACTATCCAAAACAAACAGACAACAAAGACAAAGAAACAAAGAGTCAAACACATTTACAAAGAGAGGCAAAACAGCTGCTTTGAGACACAAAACCACAAAATGATGTCTAATTAAAAAGATACATAAAATGACAAAAAAAGAGGCCTAAACAACTCAAAACCGACACATTGATGTGCAACAACTACATAGAAGCATTACTAAAACCAGAAGTGTCTCTGAAACTACACAAAGACACAAAACAATAAATAAAAGTGAATAATAATTAAAGCATATCTGCATTACCGGATGGGTTTAGACAGTTAAGACGGACATATCAATGTACTTTATAAGGTGAAATTACCAGGTATAACTACCTGTAATAACATATCTTTTTTTGCTTTGCTATGATTTTACATACCTTTCAGTGTTACTGCTAAAAAACCACTGTTTTACAACAATAACAATATATATTCAAAACATACATCAAAACTGTTGTGGTAACTACAGGCCTGATTTATGGTACAATAAGTTATGATTACGCAGTTTTGGCATTTTCATTTATGATATGCTCATTTTGTTTTAGAAATCCTGAACTCGTGTATTCTCTGCTGGTTTTGTCAGGTCCAGAGAAGAGGTCTGTGATCGCTGAGGACCTGAACCAGCTGCTGGACGAGGACTCAGAGTCGGAGCTGATGTTGGCTCAGAGACTGTCGTCGTCTCCTCCTCTGGCTGTCATGCTCAAACACAGCCTCACCCCCCCAAGGAAGAACCTGAAGCCATCTGTCCTCCTCAACAAAATGTGTCTGTCTGAAATCAACAGTTCTCCATCATCAGACCACTCCACCAGGTCAGCGTCGCTCTCGAAGCGCCCACAGTATATCAGCAAGAAAACAAATCCCTAATATTTATTTCTCATGCAAAACTCAAACATTATTGAATCGTTATTTGTAGCTGTGCTAGCAGCACAGAGAAATATGTCAGTCTTTATAAAACATATCTCAACAATTGGATGGATTGTGATGAAATGTGGTTCACACGTTCCTATTTCCCCTGGAATTAATTGTAATAACTTTGTGATCCCCTGACTCCTTGATCACCAGGTTGATCTTGGTAGTGATCTTAATATGTCCAATAGTCAAGACAATTTTAATAATCGGCCAGTCTACACTGAATTATTTAATTTTACCTAGACCCAACATAACATCCTCCCAGTGGCCTTCAGAACATTTAGAAACCAGGACCCTGTGGCATCTGAGCAGCTGCTTCAGATAGATCAATGTGAGCCCTGTCCAAAGGTTTAAGAGTGGTTGTAAAATGAAAAAAGTACAAACAATATACCTTGTGTCACTTGGCTGTAAAGTGGTTTAAAAAAGCTGGTTTTCCACAGATTTAAGCAGATATAACTGCTTTAAACTGCTCCTGTGTTTGATAAAAGTCCTCAGCAGGGGGAGTTGGTGATGGACGAAGTGTTACCAAATATCTTTGTTAGGACACCCAGGAGAAGAAATGCCACACCAAAGAAACCCACCAGGGGGCAGAAGTGAGTCCGTCAAGTCCTCAAATCATTTCTATTGGGGCACAACAAAATCATGTCAGAGAAGAAATTACGAAAACTCTTAGTTGTTATTTAATTTGATCAACTTTGATGTCCCTCTGAGGTGTGAGTCAGCACAGCGGGGTAAAGGTTTTGTTTGTGTTTACGGTCACACAAGTGTTTATTTGGGTTCATTGTTCTTTAACTAAACACTATATCCACAACAATGCAATGTGTCTTTGAACAGAGCTACCACTCCCTCAACAAAAAGGCAACTGCAAACACTGAAGGAACCCGCCCTGGAAATGCTGTGAGTACATGTATATATTTAAAATTGCTGTCAGATGGAAGAGACGGTCGTATGTGTTAAACAAAAGTTATTTATTTTAGTTTAGCTGCTGATTCCTACTCAATCTTTGATATAAAGCAGACAACCTGTAGCACACAGGCATATTAAATTCAGTGGGTCCTACACTTTTGCAGGATATCTATCTCTAATGAACATTCTTAATAAATGTCCAAAACCTCATCACATGTATAGAAGGAAAATAATCATGCTCCTTAAAACTGCAGTTTCTGTCTGAGAGGAGATTCCTCCTGTTTTTACAGTATCAATGTATTCCAGTAAAAGGTATCTCTACATCTACAAGTACGCTTTAAACTAGAGAGGATGATGCATAAAATGTCATTCTTTTAATGGCGATAACTTGCCTAACTACATATACAGTAGGCTAAAATTAGCTTCCTACAGCTAAGCCACTGGTTTCATTGCAATGTTATATTTCATGTTTACATCCACAAATGCACAAAGATAGAGATATATATATATATGGTGCTATGGGCCCCCCCTTGGACAATTGAGGTAAAATGTAATTGATTAGTAGTGTAGTTTGCACACAGGGCAAATCTGTGTTTATGAATGATAGGAGAGCGTCAGTCTTCCAGAAACAAAAGAAACTTTGAACGCATAGCTTCTGGGTTATCATCTCTGTACCTGACACATATTGTTGTTTTTTCGTACTGTTACCTTTCGCACATTCCTGCAAACAGCTGTAATGTTTTTCCATTTCAATAACAGATATGTTGTAGTTACTTCTTGGAATATTTCTTCATACTTTTATTGTGAATTTAAAAAAATTACATCTATGTTTTTTGACTATTGTAGTACATCATTCTTTATCGCTGCACCTTGATTCTAAGAGACAAAAAAAATCTACTACACACAACACCTGAAACCTTTGTTAGCGGCTTATTATAAATCTTAGCAAACCATTCAAACATGACCGATTTGACACTGTTGCTGTGTTCAGTGCTGAGGTGGATAATGAATCCTCACCGTTTGTGGCGGTCACCGCCACACCGAGGAGCTCCAAGAGAAAGTCGGCCCAGTTGGTGTCCTCTCGAATCAGAAAACAGCTGTGAGTGCAGAAATCAAGTCCTCCTAATGGATTTCCCAGTGCCCTGATTAATCAATTCATGTTATCCTGGAAACATTCTGAGAACTCAAGCTTCACTCTCTGTTCGATCAGGAATCTTCTGGACAAGCAGGACCTCAACTCAGACGGAGAGGACGAAGACGAGTTTGTTCCATCCAAAAAGGAACTCCAGAGCAGCAGTGAGGATGATGATGATGTGGAAAAGGAGGCAGGGCTAGATAGCGATGAGGAGGTGGTGGTTAAAAAAGGCAGACATACTGCGGCAGGGTCTCGTACTTCTCGCTCCAAGCAGAGAACTCACACCTCCACCAGAACGCCGCGAAGAACCCCAAACAAGAAGGTACAAGTCTTGAAAACATCTGAAACGGATAGGATGGTTTCACTGTGTTCTTGTATTTCCTCACCTTGTTTCTTTTAACTCTGTTGGCAGTTCACACCCGGCACGCCACGGACTCCTCACCACGCCACTCCCAGCATCCCCTGCAGGTTGAGACCAGCACAACAGCCCGCTAATGTTCTAGAAGAGGCCAGACTGAGGTGTGATGTAACTTCAAATCCTGCAGCAATCCTTTGACATGACCAATGTTTAGATTTTTACAATTTATAATATTTGTTTAAATATATTATTACTTGGTTAGTTAAATGTCTGTAAATTATTATTATTAGTATTATTTCAAAATACTAATTCCCCAAATTGTGTAAGGGGATGTCTTTTTAAAATGCGTTATTTTGGCAAAGGCACAAAGTCTTGCCATGAAGCCGAAGTCCATATGTCATTAATTTACCTTTTGTAAAGTTGCTGAGAAAATGTTAAAAAAAAAACAAATGACCATTTATTTTTCCACTTAATCTGCGTATTTAATTCTCAATATTTTTAGTTTAAATGTTTATCTTCAGGCAGAAGGCCTGCACAGTTAACTGAACATGTATCACTTGTTTGTATTGTTAATGTTTATTTTGTAATATTTGTTAATGTGAATCAATGTGTCTGTTCAGGCTGCATGTGTCTTCAGTGCCAGAGTCTCTGCCCTGCAGAGAGCAAGAGTTTCAGGACATCTACAGCTTTGTGGAGAGCAAAGTTGTTGACGGCACGGGGGGGTAAGATTCAGATCCCAATCCTGACTTTTGTCCCACAGTTCACAAAATCTGTCTATAATATCCAAAAATAGTAACAATTGCAAAAGGCTCTGCTTCAAATATCGGCTTTTCTAAGCTCCTGAACTCTGATGGACTATGAAAAAAAAACCTTTCCCCACACCATGGTATATATATTTTTTAAGTATTGTTTTGGTTTTCTTACCGCAACACTTGGCCCAGTCTTATCCTGTGAGTCAGTTTGCATGTGAGCTGATGAGCTGTTTCTGAAGTCCTGAAGAAATGAAACTACCAAAATGAAATAAGAAAACACAATGGAATAACCCCCACATTTAAAAGTATGTCTATCCATTCAGTTTGGATCAGTCAATAATTATCCCAATCAATGGCACTGGAATGTGAAGAAATCCCTCATTACAGTGCCTCTTCTTTAGAATAGCTTTAACAATTTGAACATTTGTATTTACTTGTGTTAATATGTTATTGCTTATTTTTCCGTTTATTTCTTGTGCTCAGGTGTATGTACATCTCTGGTGTGCCAGGCACGGGTAAGACAGCCACAGTTCACGAGGTGATGCGCTGTCTGCAGCATGCCACCGATGTGGACGAGATCCCTCCTTTCCACTTCATCGAGATCAATGGGATGAAGATGACAGATCCTCATCAGGCCTATGTCCAGATCCTTCAGGTGAGGACCGTGACACCACACCAAAAACAAAGAGGCATGCACAAATGATTTGTCGTATATTTTCTAAAGGTCAATCTGGTCAATAACCAGTAAAATGAACAATAATGTTTTTTTGATGGATATTTAAACCTACCAAAATGTTGGTGCTCCATCAGGTCTAACCTTTTTGCTTAGAGTTTTTTTTTTTTTTTTCATCTCTTCACCTCCTCCTCGATTATTTTTTTCAAATTACTCACATTTTTACTTTAATACAACAAAGTAATGTGTCCATAAGAAAATGGAACGGACACATTTTATTTTTCTGAGATCATTTTAGAATGAAAAACGACACTTACCATTGTTTTGCTTGGCCAGCTGGGAGCGCTGCAGCCCAGATATACCAAACTCAGATTTAGGAAGTCAGTACCGTAATTTCCGGACTATTAAGCGCACCTGAATATAAGCCGCACCCACTGAATAAAAAAAAAAAGATGTATTTTGTACATAAATAAGCCGCACATGTCTATAAGCCGCAGGTGCCTACTGGTACATTGAAACGAATGAACTTTACACAGGCTTTAACGAAACACGGCTTGTAACAGAAATGTAAAAAATAGCAGTAAACAGTAGCCTACCAAGAAAGTCATTGGTCACTATCTTCCTCCTCCTGTGCACTGAAACCACTGAAGTCATCTCCTTCGGTGTCGGAGTTGAATAGCTTCAGAATTGCTTCATCCGATGTTGGATCGTCTTCATTGTCGCTCTCGTCACTTTCATCCGGAGGCAAATTCCCCGCTGAGCTCATGCTGCCCTCTTCAACACGCAGCAGTCCAGCCTTTCGAAACCCGTTGATGATAGTGGATTTTTTGATAATGCTCCACGCTGTCAGGACCCACTGGCAGACTTGACCATAAGTTGCTCTTCACATGCGGCCCGTTTTAGTGAAGGATTTCTCCCCACTTGTCATCCAAGCCTCCCACTGAACACGGAGCGCCACCTTAAATGCACGATTTATACTGATGTCGAGTGGCTGCAAATACTTTGTTGTGCCCCCAGGAATCACAGCTGGAATTAGTTTGTCCTCTTGATGGCTTCTTTCACAGTGTTATGTGGGCCCTCATGCTGTCCAACACGAGCAAAGCCTTGTTCTTGTGAAAGAATCCTCCCGGTCGCTTGCCGTAACACTCCGTATGCCATTCATGCATTAGGCCTTCCGTCATCCATCCTTTCTTGTTGACTTTGACAACAATTCCTCTCGAGAATTTTTCTTTTGGCATCGTCATGCGTTTAAAAATCAACATCGGTGGAAGATTTTCTCCCGATGCCGTGCATCTCAGAAAACAGGTGAAGTGCGTTTTTTCATGCCCAGTTGTTTTCAGTGTGACTGATGATTCGCTTCAACTTGAAAGCTGCATCATATGCATTTCTCCGTGTCTTTGCCATGATGAGGGTGACAAAATGACTACTGTAATCAGAATGATGGGAAGTTTGAGCATGCTCGATTTGTGACGGTGCTCAGTTTTTTGTCTATTTTTTTTCAAAATCCCATTTTGGCGGCATGAAGCTTATGAAAGCGGGAAAAATCCATAAATTAGCCGCGTCATTGTATAAGCCGCGAGGTTCAAAGCGTGGGAAAAAAGTAGCGGCTTATAGTCCAGAAATTACGGTACTAAAACACTATATTTTGTCTTTTCCCACATTATTTTCTTTATTCCCTTAACCCAGTGGTTCCCAAACTTTTTCAGTCAGGCCCCCCTTGGGTAATTGGAAATATTTTCAAGCCCCCCCCTACTTACATTGGTAGGATTCATTGTTTTATAGTCGACATGCATTACATTTTCTCTGCTAATAATAACAAGACACAAAGATCCAAGTATAATTATACATTTTATTATGGGTAGAACATAAACAAAACCCACCTTACACGTTACTGGAGTGACAGAGCTGCGAGTTATGGCGGTCGATAACTGTGCATTTCTACACCGCGTTCCAAATTATTATGCAAATTGGATTTAAGTGTCATAAACATTCCTTTAATGGTTTTTCAATTAAACTCATGGATGATATTCTGTCTCAGGGCTCTTTGGATCATTGAAATCAATATCAAACACCTGTGATAATTGGTTTGCCAGGTGAGCCCAATCAAAGGAAAACTACTTAAGAAGGGTAGGCCACAGGTTTCAAGCAATATGGGAAAGAAAAAGGATCTCTCTGTGGCCGAAAAGCATCAAATAGTGCAATACCTTGGACAAGGTATGAAAACATTAGATATTTCACGAAAACTTAAGCGTGATCATCGTACTGTGAAGATATTTGTAGCTGATTCAGAGCAGAGACAGGTTTGTGCAGATAAAGGCATAATGAGGCAGAGCACGGAGCATGCCAATTTGTTTCTGCCAGACAAATTCATCGGATTAAGAGAGCAGCTGCTAAAATGCCATTACAAAGCAGCAAACGGGTATTTGAAGCCGCTTATGCCTCTGAAGTCCCGCGAACCTCAAGGTGTAGGATCCTCCAGAGGTTTGCAGTTGTGTATAAATCTACTATTCGGCCACCCCTAAACAATGCTCACAAGCAGAAACAGTTGCAGTGGGCTCAGAAATACATGAACAGGCTTTTAGGTAGGTGGGCGTCCCCTGTACTAAAAATAATAAGAAATTAGACGCCCTACTTTTAGGCAAGACGCCCTAAAGACGCCCTAATTTTTTCCTCCGCTGTTTTCCCCGGTAACTTCCCTGAATGTGATCAAAATTCGCGTGGACGGGCGCTGTATTGGTGGAATATCTGATATCTCTTTAACCTTTTTCGCGGGAAGAAAGTGCAGGTAAGCTTGAAACTTTTAACAATCTTTACAAACATGACAGAAAGCCTGATAACTGTAGGAGTATTTCAGAGTTTTTCTGGCTTCTTTGGTGGCAATAACTGTCGATGAACCGGGGGAAAAACAACAACAAAAACGTCAGGACGATGCGACCCGTGAGAACTGTAGTGGGGAAGGGGGCGCATGACGGAGATCAAAATGTGTATAATTCCTTTGAATAATAGGGAGCCTTTACTTTTAAACGATCGATAAATGGATGTTGTTTGTGGACAACAGTGTACTTAATTCCCACTATTGACATATTTACAGTTGAGAATGTCCTTTATAATATTTGATTGATTTGATATGAAGGCTAAATGAAAATTATTTCTTCAAGTTACTGTGAAAGATGAGGAAAAGTGGAAGAACACAGACAACGATCTCCAGCTTCTTCCAGCAGAGTAGTCATGTAAGAATTGTTTTGTTGTGCGAATGTTCAAAGGTGTGAAAGTCAGAAAACCATCACAAACACATAGCTAATACAACTGTATGCTAAGTGTCTTGCATAAATATATGATATAGATTAACAAAATTGAATAAGTAGACATACAAGATGTATGTGACAATTAAGTTGTACCTTTTAGTTTCAGTTACACTCACTGTTCTTTGTATTAACTTATGAAACATATTATATTGTATATCAATCAGTGTAATTATAATATTACCAACAAATGATCTGTTCTTCCCCACCCCCCGACACACACACATACCTCCTCCAAGCCTCAGCAGAAAAATAATGTAACAAAGAGATAAAACGTGGCTGTATTCCACAAAATGTGCACCTCAAAATGCAGGAAATAGTGTTTCAGAGAGTTATGAATTTCAAAACATTTCGGGGGGGGGGTGCCCCCTGGCCCCCCTACAATACTCACGCCTGCGGCGCTCGCACGTTGCTAGGCCATTGAAAAAAAATTGGACACCCTGTAAAAAAATCCTAGCTAAAAGCCTGTACATTCAAACAGTCTTGTTTACTGATGAGTGCCGTGCAACCCTGGATGGTCCAGATGGATGGAGTAGTGGATGGTTGGTGGATGGCCACCATGTCCCAACAAGGCTGCGACGGCAGCAAGGAGGTGGCGGAGTCATGTTTTGGGCCAGAATCATGGGGAGAGAGCTGGTAGGCCCGTTTAGGGTCCCTGAAGGTGTGAAAATGACCTCGGCAAAGTATATAGAGTTTCTGACTGACCACTTTCTTCCGTGGTACAAAAAGAAGAACCGTGCCTTCCGTAGTAAAATAATCTTCATGCATGACAATGCACCATCTCATGCTTCAAAGAATACCTCTGTGTCATTGACTGCTATGGGCATAAAAGGAGAGAAACTCATAGTGTGGCCCCCATCTTCCCCTGACCTCAACCCTATTGAGAACATTTGGAGCATCCTCAAGCAAAAGATCTATGAGGGTGGGAGGCAGTTCGCATCAAAACAGCAGCTTAGGGAGGCTATTCTGACATCCTGCAAAGAAAATCAACCATAAAGTCTCCAAAAACTCACAAGTTCAATGGATGCAAGAACTGTGAAGGTGATATCAAAGAAGGGGTCCTATGGTAACTTGGCCTGTTAAGATGTTTTTTGTTTTTTTTCTAATGCCGCAAATTCAACAAATGACCATTTTTAGTTTAGTTTTACAACCTATATGTTGTGCATAATAATTTGGAAGTTTTTTTTAGTTTTTTATTTTTGAAAAAAATACTGTAATCATTGGGAGGTTTTTTCAATAAAAATTGAATTATACTCTAACGGTTGATGACTTGAAAATTATACTGTCATTTGCATCGACTATTTTGGAAAATCTGAGAAAAATATAATTTGCATAATTTGGAACGCGGTGTACGTCTGAATCGGATGCCTTTTGGCCAGGTGTTTGGACAGGTTAGGCAAAAATAATTATGTCCACATTAGTGTTGTCACGATACCAACATTTTTGTTTCAATACCGATACCAAGAATTGCGATTTCGATACTTTTCTCACAAAAGGGGAAACCGTCCTAAATATCAATGGGGTGAAAAAATCAGTCAAACAAACTACTTATAGTAGATGAAGCACATTATTCAAAAGTTTACATTAACTTCGGACAATAACACGGGAGAAATAATTGGAGTGCTCTCCCTCTCCTGACAGCCAGTCGTATCCGTCTCATGCAGCTCGATGATCCAGTAATGAGTGACCCGACAATGAAGAATAAACATATTTATTCTGGGCCCAGGAGCAACATCGCGTGTTTTCAGTCGGTTTATAATTCTTTCTCTTTTGAAAACCTGATTTGTTTCCAGACATTTTGATTTAGCCTAGGCTACCAACTAACCGACCGTCGATCTCACGTCTTGAGCCTGCGATTACTCCCACTGGGGGAGAGGGGGGACTTTTGATACATTTTTTAAAATAAATTGTTAACGGCCAAGTCTTTATGTCCTTGAAAACAACTTTTGATCACAAACAGCAAAGACTGTTTATAGCTATGGCTCTGTAAAGTGAAGCAGTTTTCTTGCTCTTTCTTGGCTGCTAGTTCAGGGAGTTTTGGTCATACAGTGATGAGATAAGTCAAGTCCCAAGTAAAGACAGAGAAGGGCAAGTCGAGTCCGAGTCACCTCAAAGCCAAGTCGAGTCCAAGTCCCGATCTTTTTCAAGTCCTGAACTAGTCAGTGTACTCTTCACTTAATATTGCAATTATTAGACTATCGATCATAATTTTAACATATCAATCTACTCTACAGTCTAATTTTATAAATACAGATTGAAATATGTTCAATGTTTCTGTATTGAAATCTTTTACGATATACACATGCGCCCTAAGACCTTCAAAGTATCGTGAGAGAAGAAGTGAGAGTGAATATTGGGTTTGGATTGTATTAGCACGGAAGGCACCAGTGTGACCATAAAGTTATTAAAGCGCCTTGACCAGTGAGGCATATGAGCTGAGTGGATGTCTGAAAGCAGTGCTTCAGCATGCCAGTTACAGTACGTAAACATTTTCCTTTAATTACAATGAGACTTAATATTTCAATAAGCAATGTTTAATCTGCATTACAAAAACAGCAGAGAGAGAAAAATAGGGGCAGTTATTTTACGGTTCGCATCGGGAAAATGAAAAGTGTGTGTGTGTGTGTGAGTCTGTGTGTCCCAATTGCATCTTTTCCGTAGGTGAAATCAGTGCCGGCGCTATGGGGGGCATTCGAGGGCCGTGCCCCCCCTAGCGCTCATTGATGCCCCCCCCTACCACAGGACTTACCTCGGCAAAAAAAATATCCCTTTTAGTTATTCTTTGAATATTAAATGTGCAAAGTGTAACTTAAATGAAATAAAATAAAATTAACGGTGAGAACGCATAATTTTGGTTGTGCATGCATAGCAGGCTACTAGGCTTGGTCAACGCTCATTGGTCGCTGAATAAACTTGATACATTTGATTTCGCATTCTAAACATAACAGTGAGCTGCAGCGCGCAGAATCCATTTCAAGTTGTTGGTTTGAAATTGAAAAGTTTGTCCGTCTATATCATAATGCAGTTGGCCTAATTATTGACAATGGATTTACGAAAATGGCTTAGACCTCCACCTCCTCCTCTTCACCAGCCTCTTCCAGCAGTAGACTCTGACAATCCAGCCACCAGTACAGCCACGGTCTCTGAGAGTCGACCTGGTCCTGGCCCTTCGGCTAACGCTAGCTTCGGACAACCGCCAACGGTCTTAACCAGCGCAGCGCAACGATCTACAAGCTCGCCTAGCCAGCGGACCGTGGTTGATGATCTGGGGACTGACGGGCCTGTCCAAATTGTGTTAAAACAGTATCCTGTAACTGCTACAATGGTAAGGGGCGATCATTTGTTGAGAAATGGTTTCACAACGGAGAGTGGTTGGAGTATAGTGTCAAGGCAGACACAGCATTTTGTTTTTGCTGTCGGATGTTCAGCTGCACTAGAAAATCTGGAACATTGGATGCCTTCGCTAATGTGGGCTATCGTAACTGGAAACACGCTATGGCCAAAGACCGTGGATTTCATAAACATGAAACTTCGAAGGACCACATGTCTTGTTATGCAATGTGGAAAGAGAGAGAGATGCATCGCAATACAGAGAATGAGGTATCAACCCTTGTCAATGCAAGCCAACTGAAGAAAAACCGGTATTATGTGTCGTCACTAATCGATATAGTTGGGTTCTTGGTTGGAAACCAGTTGCCGCTACGGGGGAAGGTTGATGCTTTGGATGACATGTCGGAGGAGGGGTCTGGACTTTTCCTTTCCATGCTTAATTATACCATCCACAAGGATCCTGAATTGGCTAATGTCGTGAAGACAATCCCTCGCAATGCCACTTACACCTGTCATGATATGCAAAATGAACTAATAAGAACACTCAGTAGTGTCGTGACAGAGGCTATAGGTGACTCCTACTATACTTTGAAAGTTGATGGAACGCGTGACCCCACAGGATGTGAAAATATTTCCATTGTGCTTCGGTTTGTGAATGATTCATACGAAGTTACAGAGCGTCTACTGTGCATCGCTACTTGTCAGAAAGGTGACGCACAGACATTAACTGATACCGTTCTCACAGAGCTGAACAAGGTTGGCCTGGATACCTCAAAAATTCTGAGTCGGGTGTATGATGGAGCTTCGCTTATGTCGGGGAAACGTGGTGGTGGTCAGAAAATTCTACAGGAGAGACTTGGACGTGAAATTCCGTATGTGCACTGCCTCAACCATCAGTTGCATTTGGTTGTGGTCCATGTCATGTCTGCAGAGTCTGCACTTTCAGAGTTTTTTGAGGTTTGCAATTCCCTCTACAAATTCTGTAGGAAGCCAACGGTTGCTATGCATTACAAAGGTGTTCAGCTTAAACGTCTTCTGGAGCAGAGATGGACAGGGCATCTTGCCACTGTCTCAGTCATTCGTAAGTCTTTCAATGACATCAAATCGATTCTGACCGATGCTGACACAGTGCTGAACTATGGCGCAGAGACGAGAATGGAAGCTACTGGCCTACTACGCGAGGTGTCTGAGCCAAGTTTAATGTTCCTTGTCAACTTAACCCACGGGGTCCTTTCTCTATTGGATCCACCGAACAAGCTTCTACAGAGAGAGGACACTGACTTGTTGACGGGTTTAAGTGTTGTGGCGAGTGCAACAGCATGTGTTAAAAAACTGCGTTGTGATGAGGAGTTTAAGCAGGTGCTGGATACTGCCACAGCCACCAGCGAGTCACTGAGACCTGGGCCCAAACGGAGACGCACAGAGAACACACGGATGGATGGTTACATCGTTATGGGGCCTACAGGAGGATACAGAGCCAGAGGTGATGATGACTGCGAAACTGAACTTCGGAGATTGTACTACAACACGATTGATTTGTTGGTTGGGGAACTGGAGCGTAGATTCAGCGAGCGCAACTCACAACTGGCAAGTGCACTTGCAGCACTAAATCCTGAAGGTGATCATTTCCTTGATGTGAAAGCTGTGAAGCATATTCTCGACCTGTCACAATCAGTTTTAATTGACGCTGAGTTCGAAGTTGCTAAAGAGTTTTTAATGTCACAAAAGCAAGCAATGGAGGGAGACTGGACCATACAGCACATCATCTCAAAGTACCACAACCATCTGATTGCCATGCCCAGTGTGCTGACTGCTTTTAAACATGCATTAACATTTGGTGCATCTACAGCTATGTGTGAGAATTCATTCTCCACTCTGAGAAATGTTTTTTCGGAAAACAAACGCTCAATGTTACACGAGAGAAAGGCCCGGTTGGTACAGCTTGCAAGACTTGACTCGCAAATGCACAAGCGAATGGAAGGACACAGTACTTTGAAAGTTCAGCAGCAACACTCGTCGCCTGCAGCTCTTCTGACCGTAAGTTGTTGTTTGTTAATTTCACTTGTTGAAGCCAGCCCTGGCTTTCATGATAAGGCCTAAGCAGGTGAATTGTTGATTAACGTTTACTGGGTCTATCTGCATTTGTGTTTTATACTCGGCTGCCTGTAAAATACATGGGCTTATGACATTTCTGCCTGGTGTGTGGCTTGTCTGTTAGGCTACTTGCTGCCCGAATGCGTGCCTAGGCCATATGTCGTGATGTCAGCCCATAACGTCCGGTCATTTTACCTAGACCTAATATAGCTATGTTGTACAGGGCCCTGTTTATGATGATGAGGTTGTCTAAATGTATATATGTATATAACCAGCCTACCGCCTACTAAATGGTTTTCTGGAGGTGCATTTAAAACTATTTCTGACATGTCAGAGGTGGGTAATCTGTTGTTGTTGTTTTTTAAGTGTCGCGAACGGAACGCTTCAGTTATGTGCCCGGTGTAGCTTCCCTGAGTGACATGATATAGAAATTAGCAACAACAAAAAACGAAATTCGCTAATGAAATTATTATTATTATTATTATTATTATTAATAAAGAAAAACATATTTTGTTTTTAAAATATTTATCAAACGGCAGTGCCCCCCCACTGCTGAACCAATGCCCCTCCTGTAGATCTGCTCTGACGCCGACTCTGGGTGAAATCGTGAATATTAATGAGGGGAGAGCCGGGAATATCCAATCACGTTGGTTAAGTCCCTGATCCAATCCAAAAAGGCCAAAATCCGCCACATGAATCCATCGCTCGCGCTTGCCTGCCTGCTTTCGCACTTCACGTTCTTCGGGGCTTCGCAAGTTCGCATTGCAGGGAAGGATGTCCATGATCAGGAAATTTAGTTTTTGACTCGAGACATGTCAAGTCATTACAAGTAAAAGAGGCAAAGTCCGAGTCAAGTCTCGAGTTAATAGTATTCAGGTCCAAGTCGAGTCGCAAGTCATGCCGAATTTGATCAAGTCTGAAGTCATTAAAATCATGACTCGAGTCTGACTCGAGTCCAAGTCATGTGACTCGAGTCCACATGTCTGACTTATACCAATGGAATCTGTGGAATCTCAGGTTTCATATGATATGTGGTTTGTGTAGATAGCATGAAGTACTGATTTAGACGCTTGGTGTTGGAATTATGTTTCTTTTTGGTAAAAATGGTTAATATGGTCTTGTAGCTGAGTTTCTTCCAGTTAAATGGGTATGCCACATTAATAGGTTGTTAAATGTTAACATGCCCTGAGACGCTGTTTCTTACAAGTCGTTGCGTCTGGGCTTAAGAGGTTAACGTGTTGTGAATGAAAAACCATCGCCGTATTTCTGCACAATTTAGGGAAAGTTAGTGGGCATACAGCCTAAAAGCTTGGTAGCGTAGCGTTAGCTTGCAACTTTGCAGAGGCAAGCAGTTTGCTTGCGGCTCAACTTCCACAACAGCTCCACAATTCAGTGAAGTGTCGAGAACACAACCATAATTTGGGTTTTTGCTCCGGGGGAATAGTGGTAAAAATAAATGCATGCGACTTGTTCTTCACATGTTCTTCCTTTGGTATGGCAAACAAAGAAAGTTTTGGTTCGCAGTGAAACTGGTAGCTTCTCCTCGCCATGGTTCCTCTGCTCGGGTCGGCTTTACGGAGCGGCTTGCACTGCTATTGGCTTATTCAGTTCCGTATCACGGGGAAGTCAGTGAGATATGGAACTGAACCAGGAAGTAAAGAAAGGAATCCAATCGAGGCGTTTCATGCCGGGGGGAGGGATATGGGAGAGAATCTCCCTCTGGCCTGAACTTTGGGATTTTAGCTTTTGCAGACCTATGAATGAAATGGGGGGAATCGTTGTGTTGTTAACGGCAGGATTTCGTGATACCTTTCTATCGGTATCGGTGCATCGTGGAAACACTAGTCCAAATCGAGCCATGCTCTCTGTCAAAAGCCAGATGCATTTTGGGAAATGTAATACCTTTTGGTGTGTTCTTTTGTGTTTACTGACTGAGCCGTCTGGTCCTGCAGAAACTCACAGGTCAGAAGGCCACGGCAGACCACGCAGCAGCTCTGTTGGAGAAGAGATTCAGCAACCCTGCGCCCAGGAAGCAGAGCACCGTGCTGCTGGTGGACGAAGTCAGTTTCATATTAACAAGCTTTTATTTTGTTGCAATTTCCCCAAAACAACTATCTTTATCTCCTAATAAAAATGTATCATGATTCTATCTCTCTATCTGTCTTTCTCTCTATCTCTCTCTCTTTCTCTATCTATCTCTCTCTATCTTTCTCTCTATATCTCTATATAGAGATATAT
Source organism: Eleginops maclovinus (assembly GCF_036324505.1). Lineage (NCBI taxonomy): Eukaryota > Metazoa > Chordata > Actinopteri > Perciformes > Eleginopidae > Eleginops > Eleginops maclovinus. Next base: position 342,819 of record NC_086357.1, on the reverse strand, counting down.
ATATATATATATATATCTCTATATATATATATATATATATATATATATCTCTATATATATATATATATATATATATATATATATATATCTCTATATATATATATATAGAGATATATATATATATAGAGATATATATATATATATATCTCTATATATATATATATATATAGAGATATATATATATATATATAGAGATATATATATATATATATAGAGATATATATATATATATATCTATATATATGTATATATACATGTGTATATATATGTATGTATGTACGTACATATTCATCGCACCCATTTTGCCCACCGTAGTATCATTTTGACACAATTCTTTTATGATAGGAATCCAAAAGGCCTAGTTGTTCGACACCAGAAGATCGATGTGATCCCTTGACGGCATGTTAACCATCTATAACCCTTTGTGTGGTATAGTTGGACCTGTTATGGACCAGGAAGCAGAACGTCATGTACAATCTGTTTGACTGGCCGACACGGCGCAACGCCCGCCTGGTTGTGCTGACCATCGCCAACACTATGGACCTGCCGGAGAGGATCATGATTAACAGAGTGGCCAGCAGACTGGTGAGGAAGCTAACCCTGTCCTGAGGAGCACTTTATCATCAGTTCTGGGATCCGTTTACACTGTCACTGCTGTTTTGTTGTCTTGTCTAGAGGAATTAATTCTAGTTTTGTCAAAAATGAACATGGTTCTCAATTTTTTTGTTGAAATAGATGGAAATTCTCATAATTTTTAAAAAGCTGAAGGCTGTATTTATACCACCAGTCGATTAGGTTGCCAGTTTTAATTTCTTTCAGGCAAAAACAGATATTGCATGTGTACCAAAAACACAACAGATCTTGCATTTATATTATGCCCATCAATATTTCCAGGTGCAGACAAAGAAAACTTTTAATTTGACTTGTTTTTGATTTGAACATCACAAGAACAAACATACAAAATTACAAAACCAATACAGAAATGATTGCCAAGATCAAAACAGTGAATACAGCAGACAAAAAAATAATAAAATATAATACAAATAAATGAGAAAGAAACAACAACAAAAAATGCAGTCATAAATAATAACAATTAAGGGAATGAAAGAATAAACAAATGAATGAAGATAACAGGTAGGATAGTTGAGGGCCTTGATCATATGCATTATTGTAGCAGCAGAGCATCACAGGCCTCCAGCTCTTTAAAATGTTCCTGAAGCCGTAAGATATGTGATTTTCTCCATTTCATATAACCCCAAACCTTCAGGATCCCGTTGTTATACAGTGGGGCAAAAAGGTATTTAGTCAGCCACCAATTGTACAAGTTCTCCAATTTAAAAAGATGAGAGAGGCCTGTAATTTGTATCATAGGTATACCTCAACTATGAGAGAGAAAATGAGGGGAAAAAAATCCAGAAAATCACATTGTAGGATTTTTGATGAATTAATTTTCAAATGATTGTGGAAAATAAGTATTTGGTCAATAACAAAAGTTCATCTCAATACTTTGTTATATACCCTTTGTTGGCAATGACAGAGGTCAAACGTTTTCTGTAAGTCTTCACAAGGTTTCACACACTGTTGCTGGTATTTTGGCCCATTCCTCCATGCAGATCTCCTCTAAAGCAGTGATGTTTTGGGGCTGTCGCTGGGCAACACGGACTTTCAACTCCCTCCAAAGATTTTCTATGGGGTTGAGATCTGGAGACTGGCTAGGCCACTCCAGGACCTTGAAATGCTTCTTACGAAGCCACTCCTTCGTTGCCCTGGCGGTGTGTTTGGGATCATTGTCATGCTGAAAGACCCGGCCACGCTTCATCTTCAGTGCCCTTGCTGATGGAAGGAGGTTTTCACTCACAATCTCACGATACATGGCCCCATTCATTCTTTCCTTTACATGGATCAGTCGTCCTGGTCCCTGTGCAGAAAAACAGCCCCAAAGCATGATGTTTCCACCCCCATGCTTCACAGTAGGTATGGTGTTCTTTGGATGCAACTCTGCATTCTTTCTCCTCCAAACATCACGAGTTGAGTTTTTACCAAAAAGTTCTATTTTGGTTTCATCTGACCATATGACATTCTCCCAACCCTCTTCTGGATCATCCAAATGCCCTCTAGCAAACTTCAGACGGGCCTGGACATGTACTGGCATAAGCAGGGGGACACGTCTGGAACTGCAGGATTTAAGTCCCTGGCGGCGTAGTGTGTTACTGATGGTAGCCTCTGTTACTTTGGTCCCAGCTCTCTGCAGGTCATTCACTAGGTCCCCCCGTGTGGTTCTGGGATTTTTGCTCACCGTTCTTGTGATCATTTTGACCCCACGGGGTGAGATCTTGCGTGGAGCCCCAGATCGAGGGAGATTAGCAGTGGTCTTTTATGTCTTCTATTTTCTAATAATTGCTCCCACAGTTGATTTCTTCACACCAAGCTGCTTACCTATTGCAGATTCAGTTTTCCCAGCCTGGTGCAGGTCTACAATTTTGTCTCTGGTCTCCTTTGACAGCTCTTTGGTCTTGGCCATAGTGGAGTTTGGAGTATGACTGTTTGAGGTTGTGGACAGGTGTCTTTTATACTGATAACGAGTTCAAAAAGGTGCCATTAATACAGGTAACGAGTGGAGGACAGAGGAGCCTCTTAAAGAAGAAGTTACAGGTCTGTGAGAGCCAGAAATCTTGCTTGTTTGTAGGTGACCAAATACTTATTTTACTGAGAAATTTACCAATTAATTCATTAAAAATCCTACAATGTGATTTCCTGGATTGTTTCCCCCATTCTGTTTCTCATAGTTGAAGTGTACCTATGATAAAAATTACAGGCATCTCTCATCTTTTTAAATGGGAGAACTTGCACAATTGGTGGCTGACTAAATACTTTTTTGCCCCACTGTATATGTCCCCACTGATCATCTGACATGTTAATCCCGAGGTCCTGGTCCCATACAACTCTAAGGGAGTGTAAGCAAGTAGGATTTATCTTAAAAATGTTATCATATATAATGGAGGTGAGCCTCCTTGAATCGGTCTCTAGTGATAGGAAAGAATCAATCATCGAATCAGGGGGTCTGCCTGGAAATTGTGGGTATTTCTTTCCCACAAAGTGCCTGATCTTAAAAAATCTGAACAAATGGGAGCTTGGAAGATCAAATCTGCTGGCTAAATCCGCAAACGATGAGAAGAGACCACCAGCATAACGATCATTAATAGACCGCATATTCGCTTTTCTGGAGGTTGAGTTTGTAGCCGGATAGCTTCTTAAATTGCGCTAAACTGCTTAGAATTATAGGACGATGGACTGGAAATATACAGTAAAAGGTCATCTGCATACAAAGAGAGCTTATGCGAAAAACCGAAACGTGTGATGCCCCTAAATCCTTCTTCACTACGCAGTCATATAGCTAGAGGCTCGACGGCGAGCGCAAATAATGACGGAGATCGAGGGCAACCCTGTCTATTTCCGCGAGAGAGCGAGAACAAACCCGACCTAACACCATTGACGTTGACTGAAGCTACGGGAGCCGTATAGAGGAGTTGAATCCATGAAACAAAGTCCTTGCTGAAACCGAATTTGTCAAGTATATAAAACTGATGTCCCCACTCTACTCTGTCGAAAGCCTTTTCCGCATCCAAAGAGAGAACAACTTCAGGGGAATTAGTAGAGGGAGAATAAATAATGTTAAACAACCTCCTGGTATTAAAAAATGACTGTCGTCCCGAGATAAAGCCTGTCTGGTTGGGATTGATTAGGCCTGGCATCACCCTCTGGAGACGGCTAGATAGAACCTTAGACAGGATCTTAAAGTCTACGTTTAAAAGGGATATCGGCCTGTAGCTGCCACACAAGAGTGGGTCCTTATCCTTCTTCAACAACAGAGTGATTGAGGCCTCCGACAAAGTAGGCGGTAACTGGCATTTCAGAAAGGCATCATTGAATACTCTCACCAGGATAGGGGCAAGTACAGAACAAAACGTTTTTTTAAAACTCTGTGGTGTAGCCATCAGGGCCAGGCGATATACCACTCTGTAAAGATTTGATAGCCTCTGTAACTTCAGAGATGGTTAATGGAGATCCCAGATCACCGGAACCACTCCCATCGACTTGGGGATAAACTAGAGTGTCCAAGGGGTTAGGGCTGTCCCAATCCTGTAGAGAACACCCTGAGGTGTATAATTCAGAATGGTATTTTGAAAAGATATTACTGATTTCAGCAGGGTCTGTAGTAATATCACCTGTTGGCGATTTCACTCTTGGGATCAACCTGGAGGCACCTGCCACTCGCGATTGATATGCAAGCAGTTTGCCTGCCTTATCTCCCTGCTCAAAAAATTGTTGCCTGGTTTGCAGAAGTTGCCCCTCAATCTTTCCAATTGACAACAGATCATATTGAGATTGAAGCTGAAGCCGTTTTTTATACAAAATAGAGGTGGGATTAACCGAGTATTGGATGTCTAAATTACGGACATCAGCTGAAATTTCTGTCAATTTGGATTGCTCTGATTTCCTGAAATGGGAGACAAAAGAAATTATCTGACCATGAAGATAAGCCTTAAAGGATTCCCAAAGTATATCACCGCCAATATTCGGAGTATCGTTTATCTCGAAGAAAAATGTGATTTGTGTTGCAAGGAAAGCCTTAAATTTGGGTTCGGACAACAAATGAGGACTAAATCTCCAGAATTTAGAGGGTGGTCTACCATGGGGAAATTTGATTACCACAGAAGTGGGTGCATGGTCGGAGATAACTATGCTATGATACTCACAGGAGAGATCGTTATGTAATAGTTTATTGTCAAGTAAAAAGAAGTCTATCCGTGAGTAAGTGTGGTGGACATGTGAAAAGAAAGAAAAAACTTTACTGGTGGGAAACTTAGTCCTCCACGGGTCCCTCAAGCCCAGCTGGTCGGCGTGAAATTTTAGGACTTTAGTCAATTTGGATAGAGTAGACTGCTTGGCGGATGACCTATCAAGTTCTATATCCTGGACCAGGTTAAAGTCACCTCCAATTATAATTTGATGGTCATTGAGATTAGGTATAGAAGTAAAGAATTTGGATATAAATTTGTCATCATCCCAAGTCTGTGCATATAGTGAGGCCAGGACCACAGGAGTATTTTGTAGTTTGCCAGATACTATGACGTATCGGCCGTTTGGATCAGATATAGTAGTGTAGCCCCTCTAGCCCTCTCGGAAAAACCTTGAATGAAACAGGTGACCCATCCATGGCCTCTTGACGCGAGACATTTCCGCCGTACGGAGGTGCGTCTCCTGTAAAAAGCAGATGTCCCCTCTAAGGTGTTGCACCCCTAAATCATCATGTATTGGAAAAATATTTTGCATGTGTTGTTTCTACATATATTGGAACACTTTTAGCACCCAGCCATATCAAAATTCAAGAATTGTGTTTTTTAACACACCACCACCCAGTAACGTGGCAAGCTAGCAGATGGGCCAACTATCATTACTGTGTTCTATAGCAGAGTATGTTACTTCTGTTTAGCGGCAAGATATTCCTTAGCTTCCTTGACAGATGACAGCCGAACTTTGTCTCCATCCTCCGTCGTAATCATCAGCTTGGCCGGGTATTGGAGAGTGGGTCTGAGTCCGAGCTTATACAGCTGCGCCATCACCTCTCGGTACAGAGCTCGCTACGCTACCAACTCGAGTGCGGCGATAGCGGTTTTAAACTCTGCCGAAAGTGACACTTTATGGCTCTCCAACAAACTTGTTAGCGCCGCCATGCTAACGTCGCCCACAGCGACGTCTTCCTTAGGCACAGAGTCTTTCCTGGAATGCTTTGTAGCTTTAGATGCCATGTCTTATCAACTTGATACGTCTTATCAACGTATCAAGTTGCTCAGCTATTTTATACAGATTTGCAAAGTGTCAAGTGAATAACGGGGTTTTTACATACCAAAAAGTTGGAAACGAGGGAGCGGGAGGAAAACACGTCTACTCCTCACTCTTAATACCGGAAGTCCGTTATGAAACAATTCAAGCAAATGTGTGACTCTATATTGGGACCACCTTTTTTGAGCCCTACATCTCTGAAAGATGGTACAAAATCTCCAAGGTAACCCATATCAGTAGGAGATGATACTCTCTCAGTTAAATATAAAAATGTCTGTATGGTATTCCACATTTGTAATGTCCATTCACCCATTTGGAACTTCTTTAAGGGTTGATCTGAAAAAGGAATTACCTTAATGGGCAGTGAGCATAGACTCTAATGAATATTAGTCCATCTTATATATGTATGGTCCTACATACATGAAATAAGGGGCCGCAACTGTGCAGCCCAGGAATAATACGGACATTTGGGAGAACAAGCAATTGATAGTGATCAGGTAGTCACCTGCTCGCTACCCATCATTTTTTTTAAAGAGCAGCTCACTGCTTCAGCGGCATAATCTGCTTTTCTGTTGTTAAACAGTGTCAATTACATTTAAAAAAAACATTTACTTATTTGGAAATATACACCATGGGACGTTGCTTGTGACAGTGAATTACTCCCGTGAGGAGAGGGCAGGCTGAATGCCGGTGGACGGACAGTGTGTCACTCCAGCGGCTGAACCATAGTGGCAAACTATTAACCCCTGCACTCTGGATAACAGTATAATCTTGGAAAAGTCATGCTTCCCTTTTGTCTGGCCTCTTAAAAATAAGAGCAACTTGAACAGCACTGACGCGGTTCTACTTTGTTATTGTGAGCGGTGTTACCGAGAAAATCAGCGATGTATCAGGGATTTCATGACGTTGCACAACTTGGGCTCTGGGCGGTGGTAAACCAAACTGAACTGATTTTCTGGAAATAGAGAAGCAATAATTCTCGCTCAATTGAATCCCCCCCAAAAAAGAATGTTCTACAATAATTTCAGTTCAAAAATGATTTAAAAGCTATGGGGAATCAAAACAAAGGTTATTGCTGAAAGGGTTTACTTGCAAGTCACACAAGTCAACTCATGGAACTCCAAGTGAACAAACAGTGGTGTTACAACCTTCATTTAGTTGAATCAAATTCCCAGTTTGAACACTTAAATCTCTTTTTTAAATGATTAGGTCCTTTTTAATATGTAAAATGCACTAATGGCTGAATCAAGAGTTATTTTCCCATCTCCCTTCATGTGGCGTGACATGGTACTGGGAGGGGGTTTTTAGATGAAAGCCGGATGATCCAGTGATTTTTGTCCTGAAAGTTGGAGATGATTATCTAAATAAAGAATGACAGGTAACCTGACTCTTTGCTTGTCTGAATGTTTCTAGGGTTTAACAAGGCTGTCTTTCCAGCCGTACAGCTTTAAACAGCTTCAGCAGATCATCACGTCCCGGCTGAACAAGGTGAAGGCCTTTGAGGAGGACGCACTGCAGCTGGCGTCCAGGAAGGTAAACAATCTTACGGTCCTGACTTGAGCTCATTCAAAGGCACGTTCACTAAACTTCTCCTCTCCCCTCTCCCAGGTGGCCGCTCTGTCGGGCGATGCTCGCCGATGTTTGGACATCTGCCGCAGGGCGACAGAGATTTGCGAACACTCTGCTGCAGACACAGGATTGGTGGGAATGAGTGACGTGATGGATGCTCTGAATGAAATGTTTTCCTCCGCTTACATCACTGCCATCAAGTGAGACTCTTCCCTTGGTCACATTTATGACAGAATTATAGCGGGCCGATGAGGTGACTATTGTGTGTCTTCAGGTGTGTGTCGGTGCAGGAGCAGCTCTTCCTCAGGGCCATCATTGCAGAGTTTCGGCGGCTGGGATTGGAGGAGGCCACTTTCCAACAGGTAAAAATCTAACAAATGGTTGGTATGCTTATTTTATATTTTGAAACTGTAAAATGCTGTTTTGACGTTGTTCGACTCCAATCTTTTTTTTACTAATTTCAAGAAACATTTACATTTTTCAGAGGTGCTAGTAGGTTGATATATATTTTTTATTTTGGTTAGAGCCAGGCAGGTGGTCAATTCGATGAGGACCACCATACTGTGACCTCACAAAACACTTTTTGGGCCCTAACTTCAGAGCGTTTATGTTTATCACATATTTACAATGTTCAATAGGATGAAATGATGAAGTTATGTACAGTGGGGCAAAAAAGTATTTAGTCAGCCACCAATTGTGCAAGTTTCCCATTTAAAAAGATGAGAGAGGCCTGTAATTTTTATCATAGGTACACTTCAACTATGAGAGACAGAATGGGGGAAACAATCCAGGAAATCACATTGTAGGATTTTTCATGAATTAATTGGTAAATTCCTCGGTAAAATAAGTATTTGGTCACCTACAAACAAGCAAGATTTCTGGCTCTCACAGACCTGTAACTTCTTCTTTAAGAGGCTCCTCTGTCCTCCACTCGTTACCTGTATTAATGGCACCTTTTTGAACTCGTTATCAGTATAAAAGACACCTGTCCACAACCTCAAACAGTCATACTCCAAACTCCACTATGGCCAAGACCAAAGAGCTGTCAAAGGAGACCAGAGACAAAATTGTAGACCTGCACCAGGCTGGGAAAACTGAATCTGCAATAGGTAAGCAGCTTGGTGTGAAGAAATCAACTGTGGGAGCAATTATTAGAAAATGGAAGACATACAAGACCACTGCTAATCTCCCTCGATCTGGGGCTCCACGCAAGATCTCACCCCGTGGGGTCAAAATGATCACAAGAACGGTGAGCAAAAATCCCAGAACCACACGGGGGGACCTAGTGAATGACCTGCAGAGAGCTGGGACCAAAGTAACAGAGGCTACCATCAGTAACACACTACGCCGCCAGGGACTTAAATCCTGCAGTTCCAGACGTGTCCCCCTGCTTAAGCCAGTACATGTCCAGGCCCGTCTGAAGTTTGCTAGAGGGCATTTGGATGATCCAGAAGAGGATTGGGAGAATGTCATATGGTCAGATGAAACCAAAATAGAACTTTTTGGTAAAAACTCAACTCGTCGTGTTTGGAGGAGAAAGAATGCAGAGTTGCATCCAAAGAACACCATACCTACTGTGAAGCATGGGGGTGGAAACATCATGCTTTGGGGCTGTTTTTCTGCAAAGGGACCAGGACGACTGATCCGTGTAAAGGAAAGAATGAATGGGGCCATGTATCGTGAGATTTTGAGTGAAAACCTCCTTCCATCAGCAAGGGCACTGAAGATGAAGCGTGGCTGGGTCTTTCAGCATGACAATGATCCCAAACACACCGCCAGGGCAACGAAGGAGTGGCTTCGTAAGAAGCATTTCAAGGTCCTGGAGTGGCCTAGCCAGTCTCCAGATCTCAACCCCATAGAAAATCTTTGGAGGGAGTTGAAAGTCCGTGTTGCCCAGCGACAGCCCCAACACATCACTGCTTTAGAGGAGATCTCCATGGAGGAATGGGCCAAAATACCAGCAACAGTGTGTGAAAACCTTGTGAAGACTTACAGAAAACGTTTGACCTCTGTCATTGCCAACAAAGGGTATATAACAAAGTATTGAGATGAACTTTTGTTATTGACCAAATACTTATTTTCCACAATCATTTGAAAATTAATTCATCAAAAATCCTACAATGTGATTTCCTGGATTTTTTTTCTCATTCTGTCTCTCATAGTTGAGGTATACCTATGATGAAAATTACAGGCCTCTCTCATCTTTTTAAATGGGAGAACTTGCACAATTGGTGGCTGACTAAATACTTTTTTGCCCCACTGTATTCATTTTAGACAGACATGGATTTAAACATTCTCCTTTTCTTTAACCAAAACTGCCACAGAAATGCCCTGTCACAATCCGTCAATATTATAAAAATTATGTTATGTCAAGTTAATGGTGTTCCTGGACTTTACCCTCCATATTAAGAGACAAATAAGCACCGCTTTAGTGGCTGGATATTTGACTTTTTAACCTTTTCTGATGTTCTCAAAGTTGCACGAAAAATATAAACAGCTCCCAGGAAAATGTTATAAGTGCCCATGTCAACAAAACATCAGCAATCATTTTATGCATGCTTCTTAATTATATTAAGATATCTTTGGCTCTCGACTTGCTGTAACAATGTAAACGGATAAAGGTGTTCTGATTCTGAAGTATTTGTCCTATGCTCTTGTGGGAGGTATCGATGTACTCGGCAGAGAATTCCGCTTTTGATAATGATGATTTGCCCCACCCCTAATATTTAGCCACACCCTTTTTCAAAACTCATAAATCCCTTTATCTTAGACTCTTGTGGAAGGCATCATTGTACTCAGCAGTCATGTATGGTTTAATTGGTGACACTATGCCCCACCCTCATAGTTCAGCCCTGCCCCTCCCTTTACTCATGGACCATATCATAGCACTCAGCAGGGAGGTTCTGTTTCATTTAATTTAAAGATGAATACGTAAAATCAGTTCTTAAAACATTTTCTCCTCCAGTTTCAATAGATAGATGTCCTGATCCTAAAGCAAAGAGTAAATATCTGCCCCTCTGTTTTTCTGTTTCCAAGGTGTTTGTGCAGCATCAGGCCCTTTGTCGGGTGGAGGGCCTGCAGCCTGTCAGCGTTTCCGAAGGTCTCGCTGTATGTCAGCGTCTGGGGGCATGCAGGTTACTGCTGTTGGAGCCCAGCCGCCTTGGGGTTCTGCAGCGAGTCCGCCTCAATGTAAGCCAAGATGACGTGCTCTACGCCCTCAAGGCCGACTAAAAGAGATTACTTCTCACTCATTTATCTAAACTACGTTACATAAATAAGTTAAACACACTAATATACTGAATCCAGTTTCTAAACCTAAAGACTTTTTTGCAGTTGTCTTTATTTTAAATGTGTCAATTCCCCAGTTTAATTTTAGATTTTTCTCACTCTGCAATTATTTTTAACATTGTAACTGCATCTTTTTTTATTTCTCAATACCTGAATATGCAATAAAAGTATTATTATTAGCAACTCTTTATTATTTTCTTTTTTGGAATGTTAGTAATCAGTTGGGCCAGCAAGGCCTTCTCTGCTCCACTATCACAATAACATGTATTAAATTATTTCCTAAAGTCTATTCTCCTCATGTTATAGCTTTGCTCTGTGTTGTGCTCAGTTGCGCTGTGTCCAGTAATGGTTGTTAATGTTGGAGCTTTTATCCAATCCTATTTCAGTCAGAATGTGTGTCAAAGTACACTTCGGCATTTTCACGTCCTTTGCTTTTCAGCGCTAGCAACACTAGCGTGTGTAGCGGTAGCAACCTGCTGGCAAACTGCAACTGTAGCGGCCTTTGCAACCTGTAAACATGTAAAATATGTCCGTTTGGATTTTACAAGTCTCCTATTATGCTATATTTGAACAATATGTTGTAGGGCCATATCTATACAAAACATGTCTGAAGTGTTTTGCTCAAAATACCAACCAGATCCCCCATAGTAGCATGCCTCATCCTCCTCTATTTCAGCCCTGTTCCTGAAGTGTTGATTCTGTGACTGTCGCTTTAAATTTGAGCTGACCTGAAGCTAACTACGCCCCTTTTGAGCGTCATGATCTCTCCTCTGTGAAGAGAGAAGTTACTAACGGAGATACTCAGCTAAATTGATTAAACGCCCTATTATGCTCCAAACCACATCAAGCATTATTTCTGAAACACCAGCCCGGCCAAAAAAAAGGTCACAAGCCTGTGGGGGCAGTGCTATGATCTGGGGTTACTGCAGTTCGTCTGGTGTAGGTTCAGCAACGTTGTGCCCAAAGAATGAGGTCAGCTGACTACCTGAATATACTGAAGGACCAGGTTATTCCATCAATGGATTTTTTCTTCCCTGATGGCACGGGCATGTTCCAAGATGACAATGCCAGGATCCATCGGGCTCAAATTGTGAAAGAGTTGTTCAGGGAGCATGAGACATCATTTTCACACATGGATTTGCCACCACAGAGTCCAGACCTGAACCCGATTGAGAATCTTTGGGATGTGCTGGAGAAGACTTTGTGCAGTGGTCCGAATCTCCCATCATCAATACCAAACATCTTGGTGAAAAATTAATGCAACTCTGGACAGAAATAAATGTTGTGACATTGCAGAAGCTTTTGGAAACGATGCCACAGCGAATGCGAGCCGTAATCAAAGCTAAAGGCGGTCCAACGAATATTAAAGTGTGACCTTTTTTTTTGGCCAGGCAGTGTAAATACAAAAACTTTAAGTCCCTCCTGCAGACATCCTGCTACACACACAGACACACAGAGGTGCTGCGGAGGGGATTCAGCTCGCTACTGTACATGGGGGATGATAGGTTGGGACATGTCACGTGGGTGGGACGTTGCTAGGAGTTCAATGTAAAACCTGCCCACATTTCCAATATGAAGGCATAACCGAATCAAATCTGGATCAGCTCGTTTGTACCCCCGTTTTTAGAGATGTGTGTAAGGAGGAAAAGAGGGTCGTATTTTCTGTATTTCTCCTTACACACCGGGGACACATTTATGTATAAAAGAAATCAAAAAGTGCATTTTGCATAATTGGGTACCTTTTAAGAGGTCACTCCTAAACTTCGGTTTTGCTTCAGCAGTCCTTACCCTGACCTATCTACTGTGAATCTATTCCTTCTTTTTCTTTAAGGTAAATGGACGCTTTTGTCATGTATTATTAGCCCACTCTTAGCACTGTTTTCCATGACATTTGAAAAATATATTGTCGATCAATGTACAATTTGATGTTATTCTACTTGATGTGGGATAAAGTCCCCTGCTATACAATACACCCAGGAAATCAGAAGTCGTTTTGTGTTTATATAAAAGGTCGATATTAAACAGTTTCAAAAAACACTACAACATTTCACAAACACTACGACATTTCCAAACACAACACAGACAACACTTCTTCTGTTATTGGTTGTTTGACGCTTTGTGATTGGTCTCAACCCAACAGCGCTACATCCTTCCTGTTTGGTACTATTCTGCTGTGTCAGCAAACATTTTAAACTGAGTTGGAAAAATGGAAGAACAGATTCAAATCTTAAGGGAATATTTTAAAAAAAATGGATATTAAGTCATCCTCGACATGCTGTCAACCCATCACAACATCAACATGTCCCTTAGAACCCTGAAAGTGTGGTTCAAGGAGTTCAGACTGAGGAGACGAGTCAACAAGTGAAGTCAGGAGGGCCATCTTACCGGAGCTGCTGGGACCTGGACAGATGTTTGGCTATAGAACTATGTGGCTGACATTAAAGCAGAAACATTTTTAAAATAAATAAAAAATCCCAGTTAGGGAGAAATAAAGTACTTCTGATGTTAAAAGGGAGAGTAATGAGGATGCTTCGTGAACTCTACCCACGGAACATTGTCGCGGACATGGGGTCCAAATTATGTGTGGCACGTAGATGGATATGACAAATTAAAGCCATTTGGCATTGGGATATCTGGCTGTATAGACGGCTTCTACCTCAAAATCATGTAGCTCAAGTGTGGACCAACAAACAACAACCGAAAGAATACAAGCAACTTCGTTGACTATCAGAAATCACCTTTGGAACAGGCACAGAATCCGGCCCTCCAGACTTGCCTCTTTTCCGGGTAGAATTCCTGATGAGCTGTATTCACTACCTGACAGGTATATTATTTGTATTTTGTAGTTAATAAAAATGTCATGAAAATAATTGTATTACATACAGTAAGCTTATTTCTGCCACACCAGAAAAAGTAAAAAAAAACCTTCAGTGTCATGTTATGATTGACTTATTTTTATTAACTTAATTTCATGTGGGCTTACATCATATAGGCTTACCACAATAATAATAATAATAATAATAATAATAATAATAGTAATAGTAACCAAGATGGCCACAAGACACATGAGGACACACAACAAAGAACATTACAGAGCATTTAGTTTACATCACAGAAGTGTGCTGTTATGATACAGTATTCTCCTACTTGGCTGCCAAGCATCTCCTCTCAAGCATCATTATAATACTAACTGTTTTATAGGCTTTGATCACGAGACTGGCTTTGCTCTGGATGAAGCATCAACCCACAAGACGGGCATCAGACAGCAGATCAATGTGGTGATCCAGACATCAATGACTATTTTCAGCAGGCAATGCAACAACAAGGACTTCAACATCCAGATACCTGGCAAGCAGCATCCCAGCTGTGAATTACACTGCACGGAACAGCTGGGATGTGAATGGGATAGTCCCCTTCAGTTGGGCAGCCATGAGCCCTAACAGAGTTGGCAGGACTTTGCATCTTGGGCACAAGACCTTTGAGGATTTTGCCTTGGGCGATGGGAAACAGTGACTTTTTTTATTACTAATACTTTTCTTTTTGACATTTTTTAAATGTTTTATTCTTAATAAAGAAAATAATTGTTATCACAGAGTTCATAAATCTGTGATAACAATGTGAAACAGTGTTCATTCAGTGTTCATTAAAGAAATTACGACAACTAATATAGACCTGCACCATGTATCATAATAAAACTGACAGGAAAACAGTGAAATAACTATGAAACAAAAAGGAACAAACAGACAGCTTTTTCCCCTTACCTCAAACGAGAAGAACATCAAGTTTATGAAAAGTCTGCTACTCCAAACGAAGCTAGGGTTGGCTGATGCTGTTCTACCCCTTTGTTTTTACTTTTCACAGACATCCAAAGCCTGGAGAATTTTGAATGCCAAAGTACATATTTGAGCATAAAAAGCAATATTTAAAAAACAACTAACATCACATGTACCCCAAGTTAAGGAGTTCAAGTATCTCGGGGTCTTGTTCTCGAGTGAGGGAACAATGGAGCGTGAGATGGGCCGGAGAATCGGAGCAGCAGGAGCGGTACTGCAGTCGCTTTACCGCACCGTTGTGACGAAAAGAGAGCTGAGCCAGAAGGCAAAGCTCTCTGTCTACCGGGCCATCTTCGTTCCTACCCTCACCTATAGTCATGAAGGATGGGTAATGACCGAAAGAACGAGATCGCGGATACAAGCGGCCGAAATGGGATTTCTCCCCAGGGTTGCTGGCATCTCCCTTAGGGATAAGGTGAGAAGTTCAGTCATCCGGGAGGGACTCGGAGTAGAACCGCTGCTCCTTCGCGCTGAAAGGAGCCAGTTGAGGTGGTTTGGGCAACTACACTCACAGAAATAATTTATAGGATTTATGTAATTGAATTACATGACAAAGTTCCATTTAATTTTTTGAACATAAACCTACCTAATAAACTTCACATGATGCATATACATCAGTGTAATAAAGCCTATTCATTTGAAATGCATGATCACCAGGTTTATGTATTCAGTATTAGTATAATTTATTGAATTTAAATGCATATTCATCAGATTATGTATTCAGAATACATTTAGTATATTTGTTTGAATTACATAGTAATTAAGTTACTTATTCAAGATGATTCATGTTTATGTGTTTGAAATGCATAACAATTAAGCTTAAATTCAATTAAAATGCATTAGATTTATGTATTTTTGTGATTAATATCTAATTATTTTTTCTATTCAACAATATCTCAATGATGCATACAATCAGACCACCTTGTTGATTCAACACATTTATTAACATTAAAGCACACCTCTTCTTTTCACACATGGTACAGACACAGTACTCTGCAGGTAGTGTAGCTCTTCAACTTAGTCAACTACTGCTGCAGATGGAACATGTCAAATGTTTTCCAACTTTGATAGAACAGAGGCAAGTTAGGAAGGCTAAACAAAGTTTTAACTCATCACCTGACAGGAACGTAGTTAACTGAGCACCTGCCGTTTCTAACTTTCTGTGTGTTCGTTATGTGTGAATCACAAAAGCAATTTGAGTTTGAGTGCTTGTACTTTGGGGGAAAGCTTGGACGATTCCAGGTCCATCAGGATCTTCTGGTAAACTTCAAAAGTATTCTTCAAGCTTTTTGGATAGCTTAAATTAAGTGCGTAGATCAACCCATAAAGCATCACGCATGCATGGTTGATACTCTGGAGGTTGTGGAGAACTTCGACCCCTTCCAGGACCAAACCGACATCTGCAAAGCGTCCACCAGGACCATCAGGATCATCACTCTCAGCTTGAACGGTGTAGATTGCCATGGTCGTCCCTGCGACATCTGCCTCAGCCTCACGGCATTCGATGTACTGAAAGATGGAGGGAACAGAGAACAATGAGCTGTGTCACCCTAACCTTGACCTTTGACCACCACATTCTAAGCAGCTTATTATTGAGGCCAAGTGCGTGTTAATTTGAAGAAATTCCCTGAAGGCACTGTAGATATAGCATTCATGAGAATGAGATGGACACAAGTTCAAGGTCACAACGACCTCAAGATCTTTGACTCCCTAATAGCCTGAAACAAAACAAAAAGTCCAAAAGTTACATTATGTATAAATGGAGTTGTACATTCAATGATCATCAACTATTTAAATATGATAAAAAGTGGTCACAATGAGGGTCGCGTTAAAGAATTTCAATACCATTTTTACCGTGTTTGTGGGTCTGTGTCATAATGAACAGCATGCCGTGTCACATTGCATAAAAGTAATACTCTTAATCCTTTAATTTTGTGAATTTGTTATGGTGCAAATGAAACATAAGATAGTAACTTACATGTTCATAGGTTAGTCCTCCTCTGAGGTTAAGTTTCCGAGCTTCTTTAGGATGTAAGGATTTCCGGGGAGACAAAAGAGACTGCACTTTATCCGATGAAGCCTTTGACCTGCCACAATACAAATTGAGTCAACAAATCATCCCAACTTAAAATGTAAAAAAAGGAAAAATACAGGACCAGGAACCCATTTTATTCAGAGATATGTGAACTAATTGAAAACATTCTCATCAGTAACCAATATCTGAAAAAGCCAAATAAGAAACTGTTCTTTGATACAATGTAGGGGAGAAAGGACAGTAGGACAGAGGCAA
The DNA here is from genome assembly GCF_036324505.1 of Eleginops maclovinus. NCBI lineage: Eukaryota > Metazoa > Chordata > Actinopteri > Perciformes > Eleginopidae > Eleginops > Eleginops maclovinus. Next base: position 325,995 of record NC_086357.1, on the reverse strand, counting down.
AACTCTTCTGTCCACTCATTATTTCTCTCCACTGACATAATGCGCAAACACATAGTTCGAATATCTGTGTTTTTTTTTAGGGAATATTCGAATGTCATTTTTCAGCAATTTTGACAGCCCTAATGGATATCAGCCCTAAATACACCACAAGGTAGGGTAAAGGAGGAATACAGGAATGGCATTATCTTTGTTAACTACGGGCCAATCACAGAAAGAGGGAGGGAGAGAGACAGAAAGGAGAGAGTAGGGGGAGAGAGACAAAGTGTGATAGGATAGAGAGAGAGAGACCGGTTGATCAGTCTTGTGCTGGTTAGAGTTCCAGTCAACATGTCCACTTACTGGCAATAACTTCAAGGAAGACAAGAAAGCTTCCCTCTCTCTGATCAAAGGCCTTTGAGTTCGTAAGCAGACAGTCCACAACATGCATCCTAGTGACACACACACACACACACCCATAAGAATCAAGCTGTTCAGAATCAAGAATCAAAACCAACCTGACATAATCTGAAAGGCCTTTCTTACTAAATAACATTTCCAAAACAGTTGTCAATTACATAACTGCTACTTTATGAGAACTGTCAAGTTTCTGTGTCCTTACCTTCTTGTTTGGGGCAGAATTATCGTCACTGGCATATTGGAGACGCTTAGGTGCCAGGACCTGACCCTTAACCTCAAGCTCTTCCGGACCATGTGGATTTACTTCCTACAAGTCACAGCAGTACCACCATTGCCTTGATGGAGTTTCTTTCTCAAAACAAACAACCCATTGGACTCAATGACAAACTATTGGTGGTCAAGGTCAATGTGACCTAATGTCCATCCCATTGTCATGAATGCCACATGTTATCAGGCACGCCTGGAGGTAAATTAATTACATCTGGCACAAAGGACAGAAGGATGACATACTTACCACATATTCTTTGACCAGTGTGTCCAGGTCTTCATTGAGATAGATGCTCAGACAGCTCAGCACACAATCACGCCTCACGTTGATGTCTTCACTCTGAAACAAATGTTAAATGTGTCCGAGACGCATATGCTGAGGCCAGCCAAGCCACTGACATTTCCCACCTTGACCATCCTGAACTCGCCTGATTTCACCCCACTCAGTCGAAACTCACACAGGTCTGAGCCCGTTCACAACACAGTAATTTTGAAAGTGCCTATCCTTTTCCAAACCGTTAACAAAGGAGCTTTCCCATATGGCTGAGTCAAACAAACCATATATGTATTAGGTTAGACCAAAAAATACTTATATCAGCCGTTTTTGCCCTCACAGCTCTGATCTTTCTTCCTGCAGCTCCACCTTTGGTATGGAAAACTCTGATCAGGTCGTCGGTCAGGCGGTCCAGTTCTCCAAGGAATTTGGAGGTCAGAGGTATAGTCGTCAGCCGCATAAACTCCAAGTTGATCTGTAAAAGACAGCACAGACAGGATACACACTTAAACAGGGGCAAATGTTGCTCAGTTGGTAGAGAGGTCATTCATACACCGAAGGTCCGTGGTTTTGAATCCCGGCTCTGACATGAGTTACTTCAGATTCACACTTACCTCACTGACGTCAAAGAGTGCTGGCCATTTGTTCAGGAACTCTGGAATCTTCGGCTCCTGGAGAATCTGCTGCCTCCTAAGCGAGAAGGTACGCTGCATCTTCTCCTTGATCACGGCCTCGTCCTTTTTCTTCTTTTTTACCTGAAATGGAATGAAACTTCATTGTCATTATACAGTACAGATACTTGTAAAATGAAATTTGGTTAGAAACTCTCCTCAAGGGTACACAATAAATTGAGAAACAGATAATACAAAGGGAAACGCTAAGCTAGATGCTAGACAATATGATTAGGGAGTAAGAATATTATACAAACAGTTCATTTTTCTTTATCTAATAAAGAAAAATGAACTGTGCAAAGTAACCAGAAAACAGCTGAGGTGTCCAGTGCTGTGCAAATTGAACTGTTGGGCTGTTTGAGCTGAGCTGGACAGGAAGTATAGTGCCAAAAACATGACGGGTGAAAAGCTGTGATCATCATGTGATCATGTACATACTGGCCATGCTGTGAACAGAGTGAAATCATGGATAGGTAAGATACAAAGTATTGCACATTATACCTCAGTCAGTAGAGCCACCCTCTCCACCTCCAACCCGTCTCGTTTCACCACTAGGGATGTTTGGACAGAAATTGACTTCTCCCTTCCTGGGCTTCTTGATGTTGGCCGCTGGAGTCTGCTGGCCACTTCGCTTGTTTTTTAGAGAGTTGATGGCAACCTCGGGGTGTCCAGCTCGGCTGAGGAGAATAATTATATTTTATTAGCAGCTTTCACTGACCAGGATCACAAATTGCTTCACAATTTAAACACAATGGGCTCTATTTTGGTTTTGTCCTAAACGCCATGTCTTTAATACACTATTCAACACTTCAGTAGAATCAAGTATCTGCTGCAACAATCGCAATAATGGGATATATTGAAAGGACCTGCTCTTTTTTTGATCTAGAACAAACTCTAAAGGCTCAACAACATTTAACACTTTTTTTAAAGTATTCTTTTCTTTTATACGCTGTAGCAAGTGCACCATCTTTCCCCAGTGCATTCACCAAAGGATTAGATTTACATAGTAAATCAGCTAATTCATTGACAACGACACCATCAACCTCAATGTCTCAGCCTAAAATGTTTTATCAACTCATACCTGGAAGATAGTGAACTGTCACACAATTTGCACGGCCACATTCACATAGCACCTGTGAATGAATACAAAGAACAATTGTCTGTTATGTTATTAACACACAAACAACAAGCTACAAAAACATCAGTTTTCAAAGTGCATGTATAATCTGCAACACTACTGAAAAACCCACACATAATCGGTCAACTTGGGCCAAAAGAAAAAAATAAAGGCCACTTAAACTGATGCAAAGAGATTGCCATCTGAAAAAGTGCATTCCAGAAGTTTAAAAAAAACAAACTATATATATCAAATTAATGCACTGACACAAGTTAGATTCAAACACTTCTATTGAAACAAACAAAAAAACCCACATCTTTCTATAATAAACCGTTTTGGAGATACACAGACATGTAAAACTTTAGACTTTTTGTCTAAATCTAAAAAAGTGTCTAAAAAAATGCACCCCTACCCGAAAAGCTTTGAATAAAATGCATTTAAATTTGCTAATCATTGATTATTTTCCTACTTAGCATAGGGCGCCAAGTTTAGTGAATTGCTAGCTAACGTTAGCTAGCAATTCACTCCTAAATATAAAACTACTTACAATCATCACAAACTACGTAAAATTGATCATCAATTAATTGATATTAATATAATATGATAAAAACTGCACGAATAATACACAGATGGATGTAAGTAGACAATGGATGAGTCGGATTACTCACCATTAAGCCTGATGTACCACATGGCAGATGATGGCATCCAGCAGAAAATAAGGATGTAATTTCCTGTGTCCCGATTTCACTTCCCCCGAGTTGTATGTAAACCAATCTCATACATTTTAAATAGAAGAATCTTGTTTGTTTCACAGCTTTGATTATTTAAACCATGTAGCTACATATGTATAAAGTAATCACATTTAATATATTTCAGAATTGACACAATTATACAGATCATATATATATAATTTCAATACATATATTTAAAACATATGAGTATTTAAATAAAATCAAATAGATTTATATGCTTAAAAATCAACTCTGCCATGATTCATATCTGTGAGTGTCCTGCTATTGTTTAACCTTTAAGTAATTACATTTAATATATTTTAGAATTGACCGGAATTATACAGTCTAATTAATTTTAATACATATATTTACAAAATATGAGTATTTAAATAATATCAAATAGATTTATATGCTTAAAAATCAACTCTACCATGATTCATTTCTGTGAGTGTAGTAACGATGCCACCTGGGCGCCTCCCTAGGGAGGTGTTCCAGGCACGTCCAGCTGGGAAGAGACCGAGGGGTAGACCTAGGACCAGGTGGAGGGATTATATCTCTTCGCTGGCCTGGGAGCGCCTTGCAATCCCCCAGTCAGAGCTGGCTGATTTGACCAGGGAAAGGAAAGTTTGGGGCTCTCTGCTGGAGCTGTTACCTCCGCGACCCTGACAGATAAGCGGGAGACGATGGATGGATATTTTTCCTTCCCTTGACATAGTAACTATTTGCATACTTGAGCTTTGTCACATAATATATAGAAAATAAGCAGGATTAAATCGAGTGGAGCTGTGACTTTAATACCTAAGCCCTCTGACCCCCCTTCCCTCGTGGAAAAAAAACTGAAGCCCTCCATTCTTAAGATGCTAGTGGAGCCTTGTCAATGTAAAAGAGAAGTTATTACAAAAAAATGACTGATTTATTAAGTGTATGTAACTGGTGTACTAATGTATCAGGTATATATTTCACCAATAATCCTTTTCTGTTCATGTTTTGTTGTTTTCACCTGTTTTGTATTAATTTCTCTTGAAGGAGCTTTTTTTTTTTAAATTAAGTGACCTCACTTCCTAGTGAGTTCGCGGCATTCTTCTCAGTCAGCGTTGTGCTCCCAGAGGGGAGGTAAGGTTATACACTGCCTTATCAATAATTTGTTAAAATTGGATGAAATGCACCAAACAGCAGTTCAGAGTATTCGGCCTTCTTGGAGACCCTGAAAGAAGTCCTGTATGGGGCTCCTGAAGGGGACTCCTTAGTATTGCTGGGAGACTTCAACGCACACGTGGGCAATGATGGAGACCCTTGGAGGGGCGTGATTGGGAGGAACGCCCCCCCTGATCTGAACTGGAGTGGTGGTTTGTTACTGGACATCTGTGCTAGTCATGGATTGGCCATAACAAACACCATGTGGGAACATAAGGATGCTCATAAGTGTACATGGTACCAGAGCACCCTAGGCAGAAGGTCCATGATCGATTTTGTTATCGTATCATCGGACCTGAGGCCGCATGTTTTGGACACTCGGGTGAAGAGAGGGGCGGAGTTGTCAACTGATCACCATCTGGTGGTGAGTTGGGTCGAGTGGCAGGGGAAGCCTCTGGACAGACCTGGTAAGCCCAAACGTGTAGTGCGGGTGAACTGGGAACGTCTGGAGGAGTCCCAACTCCAGGAGGCCTTCAACTCACACCTCCGGCGGAGCTTTTCAGGCATCCCTGTGGAGGCTGGGGACATTGAACCAGAGTGGGCGTTGTTCAAAGCCTCCATTGCCGAAGCTGCGGCATGGAGCTGTGGTCTCAAGGTTTTAGGTGCCTCAAGGGCGGTAACCCTCGAACCTCCTGGTGGACACCGGTGGTCAGGGAAGCCGACCGACTGAAGAAGGAGGCCTTCCGGGATATGTTATCCCTGGTACTCCTGACGCAGTTGCAACGTATCGACGGGCCCGAAGGGCAGCAGCCTCAGCCGTGGCCGAGGCAAAGCAGCAGGTCGTGGAACGACGGACCAGCTTTTCACTCTCGCAAGGATCCTGGAGGGGGCCTGGGAGTACGCTCATCCGTTCTACATGTGCTTTGTGGATTTGGAGAAGGCGTATGACCGGGTTCCCAGGGAGATACTGTGGAGGTGCTGCGGGAGTATGGGGTGAGGGGGTCTCTACTCAGGGCCATCCAATCTCTGTACTCTCAAAGCGAGTCCGAGTCCTCGGTAGCACGTCGTACCGATTTGCGGTGAGGGTTGGCCTTCGCCAGGGCTGCGCTTTGTCACCAATCCTGTTTGTGATATTCATGGACAGGATTTCGAGGCGTAGTCGTGGGGGAGGGGGTCTGCAGTTCGGTGGGCTAAGGATTGCACCACTGCTTTTTGCAGATGATGTGGTCCTAATGGCTTCATCGGTCTGTGACCTTCAGCACTCACTGGATCGGTTCGCGGCCGAGTGTGAAGCGGCTGGGATGAGGATCAGCACCTCCAAATCTGAGGCCATGGTTCTCAGCAGGAAACCGATGGACTGTCCACTCCAGGTAGGGAATGAAGCCTTACCCCAAGTGAAGGAGTTCAAGTATCTCGGGGTCTTGTTCTCAAGTGAGGGAACAATAGAGCGTGAGATGGGCTGGAGAATCGGAGCAGCGGGAGCGGTACTGCAGTCGCTTTACCGCACCGTTGTGACGAAAAGAGAGCTGAGCCAGAAGGCAAAGCTCTCTGTCTACCGGGCCATCTTCGTTCCTACCCTCACCTATGGTTATGAAGGATGGGTCATGACCGAAAGAACGAGATCGCGGATACAAGCGGCCGAAATGGGATTTCTCCGCAGGGTGGCTGGCATCTCCCTTAGGGATAAGGTGAGAAGTTTAGTCATCCGGGAGGGACTCGGAGTAGAACCGCTGCTCCTTCGCGTTGAAAGGACCAGTTGAGGTGGTTCGGGCACCTAGTGAGGATGCCACCTGGGCGCCTCCCTAGGGAGGTGTTCAAGGCACGTCCAGCTGGGAAGAGACCGAGGGGTAGACCTAGGACCAGGTGGAGGGATTATATCTCTTCGCTGGCCTGGGAGCGTCTTGGAATCCCCCAGTCAGAGCTGATTGATGTGGCCAGGGAAAGAGAACTTTGGGGCTCTCTCCTGGAGCTGTTACCTCCGCGACCCTGACTGAAAAGCGGGAGAAGATGGATGGATGGATGGGATGAAATGCTAGACAGAATTGCAGTTTTTTTGTTGTAACGGTTCACAAATGATGTCCTTTACTTTCATGTTATATATTAGAGTGTGTATGTAATTATTTATCGAGTACAGCACTTTTGTGCAACAGGCTAGGCTACCATTCTCAAGCTATGCTTAAGAGCATGGTAAGGTTTCTCATGCAGTCTGCTGTTGTCTGATTTTCCCCTTTAAAGATGTGCATGAGATTAACCTGGCTTGTGAAGTTGCTTGCTGTACCGATATTTGATGTTTCACACAGGTATGTGAGCTACTCCATTATGTTTGTTTATGTACATTTGTGTATGGATGATTTCGTTTTTTTCCCCGGGTTAAGCAGCATGAATGCTAATGTATGTTCCTGTTCATTTATACTTAATATAATTCATAAAATACTAAATATTGCAGTTGTGAGTGGATAAATTCTCAAATAATGTTTTATCAGAGATATATTTTGTTTTGGTTATTCAACCGATTGTTTTGACAATTTTATTGTCATTTTAAGATGATTTGATATGTATTTTATTTCTCATGGTATTTTATGTTGTTTTAGAAACAGAATTGTAATGACATGCAGTCAGAGTTGCGCTCCCAGAGGAATGAGATCAACCTGGCTTGTGAAGTTGCTTGCTGTAACGATATTTGATGTTTCACACAGAGAATAAATTCCCCAGGCTGGCAAAGTGAGCAGTTGTCCACGTCTTCTTCAACCATTCAAACACAACGCAGAGTTCGGTAGCAGGGTCAGGCCAGACCGGCTACATGTAGATCATCCTTATGTCATTAAAGTGTGTCCTTTGCAGACCACTGTATCTAGTGCGCCACCCGGTGATGTGTTAAGGTAATAGATTTTTAGACACCCAGTGGGTAGTCGGCATGCAGTGCACATGTTCGCTGTACATGCTGTGGTTCTCAATAAAGTAACCACTTTCCAATGCATTGTGTATTCCTTGTACATACATAAATGTATGTTTCAAGAAGTAACAAGAAGTTGTACATTAAGCAAAACGTTTTATTTACACATTACAAATACAAATAATCATATCATCATCACACAAGCTGCGTGTACAGGACAACAACCTCCATCTCAACGTCAACAAAACGAAGGAGCTGATTGTGGACTACAGGAAGAGGCAGAGAGAGGCACACACACCCATCACCATCGACGGGACTCCTGTGGAGAGAGTCAGCAGCTTCAGGTTCCTCGGGGTAAACATCACTGAGGACCTGACATGGACACATCACACCAGGGTCATATCCAAGACAGTGGCTCTTCTTCCTCCGCAGGCCGCGGAAGTTCAACTTGGATTCCAGGATACTCTGCAACTTCTACAGGTGCACCATCGAGAGTATCCTGACTGGCTGCATCACTGCCTGGTATGGCAGTTGCACCACCCTCAACCGTAAGACTCTACAGAGGGTGGTGAAAACTGCTCAGCACATCACCAGGACGGAGCTGCTATCCATGGAGACCTCTACACCCAGCGGTGTAGGAAGAAGGCCGGTAGGATATTAAAGGACCCCCATCACCCCAGCAACAATCTGTTCCGTCTGCTGCCGTCTGGCAGACGGTACCGCAGCATCCGGACCAAGACCACCAGACTCAGAGACAGTTTTATACCACAGGCTATAAGACTGCTGAACTCCTGAGCTCTGTGAATGTCTACTCACATCCGTTTATAGTACACACATATATTTATATATTATACACATCTGCCACACACATCTGTTTATATTACACACATATATATATCTGTTTATAGTACACATATCTATATATTATACATATCTGCCATATACATCTGTTATACGTAATATATGCATCTGTCCATACCTCCTCATTCAACAGTGTAAAGTGTTTAAATACTCTCAATGTATTCCACATATGTATATATTTCACATCCTCAAATCTTTATTGTTGTTATTGTAAATATTTTTCTCTCTTTTTGCACTATTTTATTTATCTTATTTGCACCATGTATGTTGAGTTGTTGGAGTAGCATGGGATATAACATTTTCATTGCCAACATATACGTTGTATATGCTGTGCATATGACAAATAAAACCTTGAAACCGTGTACTTCAGCGGAATATCAAAATAATGGCCCAGGGTGCAAAACGCATGAAACAGCTATCATGACAAGGCGCCCACAACCAGGTAACAATGAACAGAGATCCTTGCATTTTGGAACACAACAAAGGCAATTTTGTTAAAACCGGCAACAAATTAGGTCGACACAACGGCCTACATTGAAAATAACTTTCGTTTACCCTACTTGATCCTGTCATACAGTTGTATCGGGTATAATTGCTGATATCAAAATGCCTCACAAAAATTCCACGGTTTTCTTAATTTTGTGATACTTCAGAATTTGTATTTACCACTGTTCAATCACGGTACAAAAAAAAAGGAAAACAAATAAGAAGGAAAAAAAGAACAGAGTTAAACGAAGGCTGGTCTCATAGATGGATAACTGAGGCGGAAAAACCTTGACAAACAGATGTGTTTTCAGTGCTTTTTTGAATATGTCAACAGTCAGTGGTCCTGATTTCAAGGGGGAGGGCATTCCAGAGGGTGGGGGCTGCAACACTGAAGGCTCTGTTTCCAAAGGTTCTTAGTTTGGTGCTGGGGATGGAGAGCAGACCTGTATCAGAGGACCACAGCTGTCGAGAGGGCTAATGCATGGAGAGATGAGGTGAGGTGGAGGAGTTTGTAGAGCATGTGGGACTTGACCGGGAGCCAGTGGAGCTGAAGAAGGGGTTAGGGTGATGTGCTGCCAGGGCTTGGTGTGGGTGAGAACACTAGCAGCAGAGTTCTGCACGTACTGGAATCTGTCCAGGGCGTGGTTGGTCATCCCGATCAAGACCCCATTGCATTAGTCCAAATGGTAGGTGATGAAAATCAGAATAAGGGTTTCTGCTACCGGGTCGGGAAGTGAGGGTCGTAGTCTTGATATATATTTTTGAGGTGGAAGAAGACACATTTTGTAATAGAATGGATGTGGGAGTTGAAAGAGAGGGTAGAAACCAGAATAACACACAGGTTCCTGGCTTCAGGGGAGAAATAGGATGGTGTATCCATCAATAACTAGGAGGAGATCTCCAACCTTCCGGAGTATTGCTTTGGGGGCCATAAACACAAGCTCGGTCTTGTTGCTGTTTAGTTGGAGAAGGTTAGTAGACATCCAGGTTTCAATGTCGTGGAGGCAGTTGACTAGTGAAAGGGGGGGAGTTGAATTCTATGGGTGGGTGCTAAAGAAGATTTGCGTGTCGTCGGCGTAGGAATGAAAATTGAGACCATGTTGGCGAATGATTTGGCTAAGAAGGAGCATGTAGATGGTGAAGAGAAGGAGATTGGCTGGTAGTTATGGGGGATCTCAGGGTCCAAACCTGCCTTTTTGAGGATGGGTGTGAAAGATAATTTACACTACTGGCTATAAAGGTAGAAAGACAAAGCCTTGCACATTTTCTAAATGCTCAACAGTGCATGAATAAGGGTTTCTACTACCAGGTCTGGAAATGAGGGTCATAGTCTTGACATATTTTTGAGGTGGAAAAGGTGGATTTTGTAAGGGACCAGATGTGGGCGTTAATTCCTTTAATGAAGGATGGAAGGACAGGTCTGAAATGTCTCCTCCTGGCTCGCAGCTTTGCCATGGCATGGCATCCCCTTCTCCGCTCGCGGGGAATATAGGGTGTTTGGCCAGTTAGCATTGCCATGCTACGATAGGCCAACAGACACCAAAAATACATTTTTGGTTATTTGGAATATGAGAGTACACGGGAACAGAGAGATGGAATAAAGAAGTAAGGTGTCCCCCAACAGTCTAATCCTGTAGCAGCAAAACTAGGGGCTGAATCTAAGCACATGAAGGCACATGGGCAGAAGCAGTTGTGCACCATGAGTGGCTGTGGCCTTCCTATAAAATAAACCGTCTTTTCCAGGATGCGACCCCATTGCTGAACAAGACGCTTGACTTCCTTTGAGAGTTGTAACCTCTCTTCCTTATTTGGTGGCTTTCCTCTTTTCCAGAATGAAAGAAATAATTCAATGATGGGGTCTTGCAGTATTGCCAGATCATCTGGTGATCTGCTTGGGAAGACTCCAATTCGCCGCTTTGTCACTACCACAGGTTGACTGACATGATGACGGAGCTGCCCTTAGCTTGCCATTCTAGCTAGACCCGCCAAATGAGCAGCAACAGGTTTCCTCTTCTCATAATTCCTCCTGTTCTACAGGTATATTAGCTATTTACGCGCCCTGCATAGCCGGGCCTGTTACAAATTCATGGGGGCTCGCCCGGGACTGGCATCGTTTGAGACAACCATACGCTGATCAAGTGATCTTGGACCCAAAGGACCGGACTGATGACGTGTTGGCAAAGTGAAGGTGTTAGCGACTCAAGAGGTAGAGAGACCAGGTTCAAGGGGATCTACGCCTAGGAGTGCAGAACTGTTTGCCATAGTTGCCCACAACACACAGGATGTCTGACAATGAGAGGAAGAGACTAAGCTGGTCCATCAAGAAAATACTTTATCAGTTAACAGTAGATGAAGCGTATGAACTTGCCACCCACCTCGATCAAGTGAAAGGACTTTATTCATCGGAGCTGAACACGGATGACGAGGAGGGCTGTGTTGAGTATATTACTTTGTATATGAACAGTATGACTCTACTAGACATAGAGGATGATGGTATTTCAATGTTGATATGTCTACAAGATACCGTTAATTTGATTATTACAAACCGTAGCAGGGGTACAATGTGTTTAAAAGAAGGCGAGATTGATATTTCTGTTAAGTCACCTGTGATGTTATCTGCTACTGTTAATGCTAACCAACCACATGAGCCATTAGACAACACAACCAGTGGTGGTGCGTCAATAGTGGGCGCTTGGGCGCCGCCCACCCTGACTTTTTGAGTTAAAAAACGTTATATATACAACATAATTGAAATAAGAAATGTACCGTGTTTATGGGTTAAATGTGTATGGGAGACCACTGTCAAGAACCGCTAAAATGTGTCCGGACATAATATATTGCCATTCGCCTTTTCTGAGAATAGGCAGGTCGGCTACCGTCCGTGGGCGCCGATAACATGGGAGTCTATAGGAGAGCTTATACTTTTCTCAGTCATTTTAGCAAGGATAGCTTTTCATTGGGGGATGAAACTTAGATCTGTGGGCGCAAATCTTTGCGCCCACAGCCAATGGCATTGTTTCTTAGTTCAATGTGACATTCTTAGATACGCGATTGGACTATTTCGGCGAATCAGCATCGTTATCATTCCCTAACCACAAGCGTAAAGAGCAGCACCGTAGCTAGCTGAAACTTAGATTGAGTGAATATGGCGACATCGATGGCTGAGAACTCCGTGCAAGCTCTACTTAAAACACTGTTTCATCGACTATCAGATGTCGAAAAGAAGAAATTGAAAGACTTGGTACCCGAGCGTCCGGATTTAAACATTCAACAGACGACCACTGATCGCGGGAGAACCTACACTCGGACTTTCTCCTCAAACTTGTATGCTAAGCGGAATTGGTTAGCTGGTTGTACAGTGAGCAATGCCGTTTTTTGTTTCCCTTGTCTGTTATTTCAAAGTCCTGGGACTGAAACACTTTGGACTACAACCGGGATGAAGGATCTAAAGCACTTCACACAAAAATGTAAGAAGCACGAATGTGGCCGCAGCCACCTAACCAACTGTCTTAAGCTAAACCTCTAAAAAAGTGCTATTTAAACCGTGCCGCCCAACTGCGCCCCCCCAAAAAAAATGTTCACCAGCCGCCACTGAACACAACTGAAACTGAAACTGCTAAGGGGCAAACTTCAATACAGTGTCACCACACCTAGGTCAAATACACCACAACCTCACTATAAGCCAACCCAGTATGCCGCACAAACCTAACTCATGCCATACATCTGCAGAAGGATTGTCTGCTCCCACTAGAGAGCATGATTTCCCTTAAAGACCTTCCACTACTGCAAATAAGGCAGTTTAAGATATGTGGAGGGCAGATAACTGACACTACATCAGACATCATCTTTAACAGCTTATGTAAAGAGAATAAGGAAGGCTGCAGCACAGAGCAGCAAGCAGCACAGAGCTCTTCCAGGAACTGATGTGTGCTAGACAGCTTGAAAATGAAGATCCACAGCAATTCCTATACCACATGATAGGACTGCAACAAAACATTATGTTCACCTCCAGGCAAGCAAATGCATGTATTAAGTATGATGCTTCTACACCGCAGAGTGTCTGACTCAGGAACTTGTGAGCGTTGCAAAACACAGGAAGTTGAGAGCGTTGCAATATACAGGTACTTGATAGCGTTTGCAATACAGGACCTTAAAGCCGACCCGTTGATCAGCTGCTGGCAGTCGTACAGTGGATCGCAGTGCAGCGGCTCGCTCCCTCGTCTCTCCCCCGCTTCCTCATTGATCCGTCTGAAGTCCAGCTTCCTGTGCACTCTTCCGCCTCGCCGCATCACATCTCAGAACTCCCGGGGCCTGCCGGTAAGTGTCCCGGCCCCTCGTCTTAAGCTGGCATCAGCTAATCATGCCGCCCTTATCCAGCTGATTCACACCAACTGTTTTGCACAAGCTGTCACACACAAATCATCACACAAAATACAACCCCCCGTAACAGGACACACTTAACCCTGGTTGTACATACAACTGCAACAGGCATGAGGCAACAGGCTTCTCACCCCACTATCTCATGTTTGGACAGCACCCATGTCTCCCAGTAGACTTACTGTTTGTTTGGTCTGTCAGCTAAAAGTCAGACTGAAACAACACAGGGCTATGCTAAGAAATAGGCTCTGCGAATGAAAGAGGCTTACTGAATTCCAGCAGAAAACAGTCGAAACTCCACCGCAAGAAACAAGAAGTACTACGACTGTCACGTTATGGGAGTTGTGGTCCAACCCGGTGATAGAGTCCTAGTCCGCAACAGGAGTGAGAGAGGTGGACCTGGGAAATTAAGGTCCTACTGGGAGCAAACTGTGTATGTCGTCAAAGAAGAAGTTGGTGACATTCCTGTGTACAAAGTGTGCGCTGGAACAGGTGGTAATAAAATCTGTATCCTCAAATGAAATCTTCTACACATTGTCAACGACTGTCCTGTAGACTTGCCAAGTCCTCCAGGAAATCCGCTGCCACCTAGAGGGAAGCAGAGGACCAGGAGTCCTCATTTTGAGGAACAAGGACAGAGAGAGACATCATAAATCATTGACTCAGAAAACTGATAATGAGACACCTAGAGCACGATACTGGCTAAGAGATCCCCTACAAGCTAAACTTAACTCACAGAATGTGGAACCTACATCTCAATCTCAGCGAAACAGCGGTACCTTTGATGGTACCTAAAGTGCCATCAAGATATCATACACCAGAACAACCTCAAGTTGTTACACCTGAGACAGAAACCAGACAAAAAACACCAGAAGAACGGACTGATGAGGTATACTTGTCTGTGGAGTTTGAACAACCTGAAGAGCATGAATATGTGCAAGTCACCTATGACTATGACCAACCTGTAACACCTCAAAATGAGCCAGTCAGGAAATCCACATGAGACAGGAGACGCCTTCAAATGCTGCCATATGACTCTCTTGGTCAGCCATCCTTCAGATCATATTGGCCTACAGACAAAGCTGGACTATATCCTGTACAAGCCCTGCCATTCTGGGGAATGCAGGTCGTTCCTATGACACATTGCACTACATACCAGACACTGTGTTAGAGCCATTTCACTTTAGAACATTTAGATTTTAACACTTAGCTTACTAATATAAAGCTTTAAAGTAAAACTCTTTACTATTTCAGTGAAACAATACCGTTTAAAATATGTTAATTTATGAGTAATAAATTATTGAAAGTCTGTATTTGTTTTATGTCAAATGTGCGCTGTCAGGGGTTATGATGCGCATGTCTGTGTGCCCTTATTTAGAAGGACAATCGGACACAGCTGTGTGAGTTATTTGACGGGATGTGGTATAATCTTTTGACCGTGTTCTTTTTGTTATAGTTTTGAGACGGAGAAATACCTTTAATTACGTTAAAGCAAGAAAGTTTATGTTCCTGTTTGTATGCCGTATCAATCAATAAATCTGATGTTTGATCATTGTTAAAGCTCCTGTGCACTTCATTCAACCACAGATTTTCTGTGTTTGTACCCAAATGTGTGTTCTGTTTATTATCTATGAAAATAAATGCTTGTTGGATTTGTTTATGAAGAACTTTGTTTATTTTGAATGTTTAAACCATGTAACATATTTATTTTGAGGGCATATAAACATGACTTAATTTTGCAAATATCAACAACCTTATTAATCCCACAAGGGGCAATTGGTTATGAGCAATACAGTCAGTGTTCACATCAAATTTGAGGTGGTCATCAAAAATGGTGCCCAAGTATTTATGTGATGTGACAATTTCAATTTTTCCATTGTGTATGATGTACTCCTTAGGAACATCCTTGTGATAATATTAATGATAGCAGAAGCATTGTAAATGGAAGAAGGGCAAGGACCATTGTTTGTTTTGTGCTATTGGTTAATAAATTCTGGCAAGACCCGCCAAACGAGCAACAACAGGTTTCCTCTGCTCATCATTTCTCCTGTTTTACAGGTATATTATTTATTTACACGCCCTGCCTAGCGGGGACTGTTACAACAACGCCAAAAATGTGGTAACCGTGACTGGGGTTATCTTTAAATTTAAACTGACTACGCCTCCTCCAAACGCGTTGACACTCAATTCAAGTTGATAGTGTAAACCGATTTTAAGGCTTCCCTTAACAGGTACAATAAGGACAGAGGCCTTCTCAGGTGGGCAGGTCTGGTCCACTGGGTCACAGTGCGAGCTAACTGTGAAGGACGAAAGCAACAAGAAAAGCCACACAAAAGACTTAAACCACAACCTTTAGAAAATAATAACAGTGAGATATTTAGCATATACACCCTTATAAAGTATCACACTGAAAGCAGACAGCGTTCCAAACGGGCCCAGGCCTGTGCTGCAGTGGAAGAGTATCGTAACCAAATCACAAATTTAAAATTAATTTATTTTACCACAAGCTGCACACAGAAACACAATTGACAAAAATATAGACCTGCCATATTTTCTAACACCAGCTCTCCATGTTTTCCAGGGGAATCTGACAGCCCGTTCTACTCCTCCAGCCAGCCTGCCCACTCCTCCCCGGATTCCCTTTCCCCCCTCCCTACAACTTACCTCAGCCTACCATTTTGTTCAATAAAACCACTTACCTTTCCACCATCTGCCTTTCCCAGTGTCGGCTCTTGAGTTCAGAAGCCTGACACACCAATTCAATTCAGAGTTCAAAACAAGGCATACTTTCACAGAGTTATTTCATACTTTCAGCTCAATTCAGCCGGGGAAATGGTCACTGAGCTCTATTGATTAAAAAAATCAAAGAGAGTTTATAAACTTACAATAAAAGTTATAATAAAATAATAAAAACCGTGCAAGTGACCATTACCAGTATCCTGGGTTGCTTGGCCGGTTATAACAATTACATTTTCTGTTAAAACACCATTTAAAAACAAATTGCTCGTAACAGACCAGATCTCTTGCTTTGACTGTTGGAGAGTTTCCCTCAGTGATTAGGAACTGAACTTTAAAAACTGACCTATTCTCGAGGAAAGAAAGGAGGGTGTATCTTCTGGACAAATAATCAAAGATATGGGTGAGTATAGGCTATAATTAATTTTGTTTACATTTTTCAATATTTTCTTGTCATTTTATTAAGTAAATATTGATGATTCTGCTAAAGATGATGTATGAGGCACAGCTGGGGCTGCAGTGAAAGGATCGGTGATAGTGAAGGTCCCGCTACAGACAGGATAGCAGTCATCTAGTGCACATATGTGTAATTTAACCCATATTAAAATCTCACTCCAGCCAGGTACCCAAAGTTGGCAACCCTTGTTTAGTTTGTGTTTCTATTATTCTTCTACTTTCCGCTTTACATCTGACACCATGTTATGTTATGTACACCGTGTGTGCATAATGAGTAATGACATTCACATAACTTTTTCAGCGAGTTACTCAGGTGAGTACCAGGAGATGGTGTTTGGTACTCACCCCATATGTAGCGTGGTCTTAACAAGTGCAGTCTTCATCACTGTCCTCCTCAGTGTGTCCCCCACTGTCCTCTGCTTCAGCTCCCTGCATGGTAGATGATGAAGATGCTGCAGATCCCTGTCCTTAGTCAACAGTCATCAACAGCTTGCTTTGGGTCAAATGTCTCTGTGGTGTCCTTTGACAGGTGAATGTGCATCAGGGCTGAGAGACGAGCATGTGACAGACGAGATCTGTCCTTGGTTTTTATTATGTTGAGATGTGAGAATCCCCTCTCACAAGCTGCACTGCTTCAAGGCAGTGTAAGAGACAGCTTAACCACCTTGTTGATGTTGGAGTAAGCATCTGGGTTACTTGTATTTACTATTTGGACGAAGTCATACACAGAAGAGGCTCCCAGGCGTTGTCCTGCCTGCTTTAAGCGCATCCATCCTGTCACAGTGGTGTCTTTGTCAAGTTGTGAGTTGGCCTCATATTTCTTGAGAATGCTGCAAACTGTTGAGTTTCTAAAACTGTGCATTTCCTGAGGCCATGTTGAAGGATCAAATACTAAGAAATGATCACATGACTTGAGGGAGTCATATCTGATTTCAAACTCTTGAATTAATCCCCTGAGTAAGTTTGTCTTGCCTTTGTCAGCATCAGCATTAGAAACAGTGTGTGCCCTGTGGCCTTCACCATCAAGCAGAAGTGTGAACTGTCCAGTGGCCACCATGAGTTCATCCTTACAATCTGCAATGGTCAGCTTTTCCTTCTGAAACCTAATGGATGTGGTCTTCAAAATGTTGCCAATGTCAAGCCTGTTTGACTGAAAGCACTGAAAACGCTCTGTGCAGACATGCTGCAAGTCAGTCTTATCACTAGTAGCAAGTTGCATTTTAATGGCTGGCAATAGTCTTGATATTTTCAACAGTATTTCATGCCTCCATGAAGACCATCTTATATTATGAAACAAAGGAGATCCCATTTTCTTCACACAGCTTCTTCAGTGCAGCAGGGTTTTTTTTTGCTCCACCTTTTTATACATAAAACTACAGCAGCCTGACCACAGAGCGATTAAATGTCTCACAGTAAGGAACGTCGCGATCAGCTGATTTTGTGCAATTCTCCAGTGTGTGTGTGGTGCACAGAATGTGCACAAAGGGAGTTTCCAATGCAGCAAGTTGCCGGAGTTTTGGCACTACGCCGTTGTACACACAGACATTGACATCAGCCCCGTTTGTGCACACAGCGACCAACTTTGTTGTCCAGTCATCCAAGCCTGTGTCCTGGAAAAGTCTCACAAGTCCGTCTGTTATGGCCTGAGCGGTTCGGTCAGCACCCAGTTCAATCAGTCCAATAAAGTCTGAGGTAAACTCTCCGTTGCTGGACACAGACACAATGTAAACGATTTCCTGCTCAGTTTTTGTGATGTCCTCAGATCCATCAAAAAGCAGCCCCCAAATTCAGCAGACTGCAACTTGGCTCGTAACTCCCCGCTGATGGTGTGAGCGAGGCTCTGCATGATCCATTTACTTCTAGCCGCTTCAGTAAAGGAACATCCTCAGAATAGGAAGACATGGGACGTGCATGTTTAGCTTTATGGAAGAACAGAGCTTGCCACTGTTCTTCATTCAGCTTGTCCCGCCATCTGATAAGTGGGCGACTGGACATTTCTTCTCGTCTAGCTTGTTTATTATCAATGGCTTGCGCCACATTCGTGTGCTCGTTGCTCTTTTCATGTTTGTCAAATAAAGGATGGTTGAAATTCCTTGAGCCTTTATAAAACGCACCTTGTGAGCGGCAAATCTTGGTTTCAAGGTTTATTTGTCAAAAGACGGGCATATACAACTATATTTTTTGGTTTAAATAAAATTTATATCCCATGCTCTCCAACAAAATCAACCCCCTAGGCTACATTGAAATAAGTTTTAAATAAAATAGTCCCAACAAGAGAAAAAATTTCTCCTTTTAATAAATAACAAGTAAATTCTTTTTGAAGTTAAAAATTTTACAGTTTTAAAAAACAATATTACCCCTATAACCTTAAGCCATCTTTAAAATTGTCCCCCCCCCATCCTCAAAAACCGGGGGGGTTCTTTCCAAAAACAACGTTTTTTCAAAAAAACCCCCCAAACCCCCCCCCCCCCCCCCCTCTTCCAAGGGGGCCCCCCGGCCCCCCCCCTTTTTCCCCCCGCCCACTACTCAGAGACCAGAACCAGGTTCCAACATCTTTTATTAACTGACATTCCTTAGCAGTTCTTCTCTCCCCCCGGGCCACCCCCTCCCCCCCCCCCCCCCCCTCCCCCCTCCCTACCCCCCCCCCCCCCCCCCCCCCGGGGGGTCCCCCCCCCTGCTCCCCCCCCCCACCCGCCGAGGGGAAAGAGGAAATCGCCACGCCATCCTTTCCCCGCCTGGGTCACCTTGAAGTTAAACGGCTGTAACGCCAATCCCAACGAGTGATTGGGTTGGCATCCTTCATGCGGGGAGCCACGGGAGCGGGCTGGTCCGAAAGGGGGGAAAGGGCGCCCCAGGGGTAGTAACGCAGGGCGCCGGGGCCCCACCGTTGGGAGGCACTCTTTTTTCCACCGTCTGTAGTTAATTTTCCGGTCGACCCCCTCTACCTGCTGGGACAAAACGGCCCCCACCCCACTGTTCGAGGCGTCTGTCTGCAAAACAAAAGGTAGAGAGAAGTTAGGGGTGAACAGAAGCGGCTTTCCACAGAGGGCTTTCTTAAACCTCTCAAACGCCAGCTGACATTGCTCCGTCCACTGGACCGGATCTGAAGCACCCTTTGGTCAGGTCGGCAGAGGGCCCGGTCAGCTCCGAAAAGGGGGGGGAGAACCCCCCGTAGTAACCGGCCCCCCCCACCCCCCTCCGCCTCTTTTTTCGTCGGGGGCCTGGACAGGCAGAAATGGCGGCAGTTTTTCTACTGTGCCCACCTCCCCGCCCCCCAAGGGTACCCCGATACCGTCCCAACCCACTTTTCGGTTTGGCCCTGACCCCGCCTGCCCAGGCCGGCACTGCCCCCCCGCTGATAGCGCCCATGTCTCACTGTGGTGATAACATCACCCAAGTAGCACAGCTACCAAGTGGGGACGCGCACTCGGTCCATGAGCCGTTGGGAAGGGGGGGGCGGGACCCGAAAAACCCCGAAAGGAGTGTGAAAAATTGGTAAAACCGTAGGGAGGGGAAAAGGGCCCGTTTTTTCCTTCGACTCTGGAAAAGGGGAATTGCCGGGGACCCTTGGTTAATCCGGCGTAAAAAACGACAGTGCCTAGCGTCCAGGGTTCGTCGACCCGGGGCTTTGGTAAGACAAATTTTGGGACACCTCGAAACCCTGCGGTGTCCACCAGAACCCGGATTGACCCCAGGCTTATGTCCACACGACGGGGGAAAACACCGTCACGGGGGGACTCTTCTATTACCCCATCCTCATACCCTAAAAGCTCCCCCTAACAATTTTCCTCTGTGTTCGGCACCCCAAAGGGCCGTGAACGAATGGCCCCCCGGGGGGGGCGTTTCTTGTTGGTTTTTGAGAGAGGGGGCCCCCTGGAGGGGGAGAACCATCGGCAAACCCCCCTTGCAACGCGGCAATTTCCCTCTGACCGGGGAAGATGGTCGCCGCAACAGCCCGGGGGCAACCCGCCCCCAACTCATCTCCTCTTCACCGGGGTGGCCAAGAAGCGACGCCACTTCCCCCTCCATTTTTTAAGGGGGTTTACGGGGTGATCTGTGTTCTCCCCCCCTGTCGCGCCCCAGCTCTAATCTACGCCCCCCCCCACTGTGTTCCCGAAGGCCCCCTTGCCACTTGGGGGTAATTTGGACTAGAATGGGGGAAGTAAACAAGCACTTTTTTCCCCCCGGTGAAAATTGTCTCGTTTGCCCCCGTTGTACAGGCGTCCCTGACGTTCCGGGCCCTGCAGCAAATTCTCCGTGATAACTCCCCCATAAAGGATTTTTGTCGCAGGTCCATAAGTACTGAATTCGTTTTTTACTTGTGCTCGGACCCCCCCCAGTTTTTCTTTAAAATGGGTCCAAACACCCCGTGGTTTTCCTGCCAAACGCAGTTCAAAAGGGAGAAAATCCCGTGGAGGACTGAGGCCCTCCCGCCCTGCAACCCAACAGAGGGTCTAGCCATTTATCCAATTACGGCACCTCGGAACAAAATTTACAACCAGTTCTTTAGGTTTTTTTAAACCGCTCCACCAGGCCATGGGTTTGGTGGTAAACGTAGTCACGGCGGACGCCCAAAGTTCAACAGCTCGGTATGTGCTGACATAAAACGGCCCGGTCATCAGGTCTCTTTGGGGCCCCCCGACTCGGGGTTTTATAAACAGGCCGTGCAACGCTCTTTGCAGGAGATTTGCGCAAGGCACTGCCCGGGATATGTGTTGAAATAATCCACAGGGACGAGTACAAAGCGATACCCCCGTGCACTCCGTCTAATGGCCCGGAGGTCCATCCCACCTCTCAAAAGGCCCTAAATTTAAGGGGAGTGGGCGAGGGGCCCTTTGGGGGGGCCGGGGTTTTACCAAACTGACATTCGCTGAGGATGCACACCCCGCTTCACATCCGGGAATGCCCGGCCCAAATAAAATGGGGGCCATGTCCGGTGTATTTTTTATCGACCCTTGGGCCCCTGACAGGGGTTGTGATACCCGGGGTTTTAATCTTCCTTTTGTGTGTCACGGTCACACGATACAGCCTCCCCTAATAACAAAAAAAGTGGGGGTGTGTGGTGCGTGTTGGGGTGTGGGCCCCGTAAATACTCACAACCTGACGAAAGCGGCTGAAGGGTCCCGTCCCTAACTGTTCGGGGGGAAATCCCCCGGGGAACACTGGGGGGGGCAGAGGGGCCTCCCCCCCGGCACCCCCGGGGGAAAGGGACCCCCCCGGGCCCCTCCGTTCTGTTCCCCCTTCGTCGCTGTTGCCGCCTCCGATCCCCACTAAACCAGCACACAACCCACTTTTCCTGACCCCCGTAACGCCCCCCATACCCCCCCGTAGCTTAGAAAACCCCGGGCCAATTTGTTCCCAAATCAGAGGGTGGGGGAGGCGAGTACAAACTCCAGCCCTGCTCTATGCTTTTACCGCTAAAAGATATTTCCAGACCCCTCTGTTACTGGTAAATACCCCATACCTCCCTTCACCCGATGTTTCAATAAAATGCCCCCCCCCAAACCCCCAAGCGTGATGGATCCTCTGATTACAGCCCGTGCCCTAAAAAGCCTGGTGGTACCCCCCTGTAACATCCCGGGTATACGGTACGCCCCTTCAAACCCCGGGGGGGAAAACGGGCGGTCCAAAAACCGGCCAAAGGGGGCCGGGCGCCCGCACCGCCAGCACCCCTTTGCCCTGGCGCCTGAGGAGCCCCCGTGGTGCCAAAAGGTGTCACAAAAGGGGAGTTGTGGTTTTGTGAAAGGTAAGAAAATCAGGTGGGGGGAGAAAAACAAATAAAAAAATAAAAAGGGGTGAAAAAAAACCAAGAAAAACGAGATAACGAAAAAAGGGTAGAGACGGGGGAAGTCTGGCCCCAAACACAGGGGGGAAAATAGGAAAAAAACGGGACGGGAAGGGGGAGGGGAAACAGGGTGAGCGGTGGGTTTGCAATGGGGATAAGGGGGGCAACAGCAATGCAAAAAAAAAAAAAGACGCTAAAAAAACGCAGAAAACGGGGAAAAGCACCTACTCTTAAAAGAGCAAAAAGTGGTGAGCGGGGGAAAGAAAGGAAAGAGAGAAAAGGCAGAAAATGAGAGGGGGGGGGGTGGGTGGACGGCATGACGTAAAAGGGTTCAGGGGGACGAAAAAAGGGAAAAAAAAGTACACAGGGGAAAATTTTAAAAACTATCTACCCCCGACAAAGAACCACAGGGGGTGTTGGGAAGGTATTTCCCTGTTTTGGTCTTTTTTTTGTTCTTCGGCAATTTTCCTCTTAGTCAAAAAGGGGGAGTCTGTCTTAAAAGAACAGGAATTTGGGAGACAAAAACGGTGTAAAAGTACGAAAACAAATAAGCGCAATAAATTTTAAAAACCCCCTAATTGTGTTTTATTTAACTTTTTGTTTTTATTATTGTATGCATACCCCCCTAACAATAGACATTTTTGAGGGGGACCCCGAACGCAATGGAGCCGAGAGTAAAAAAGGGGGGTTTTTAATTTATAAAACAGCAAGTTAAAACGTCGACGTGCTTTTTTTTTTTACAGGAACCACGGACTTTGGGTAACGAAATGACTGGAAAAAAAGGGGGGGGGGAAGTCATTTAAGCCACACCCCCTCCTCAGTGGAGGGGTGGGTTTCCTTCTCTCCAAGTCTTTTAATCCTGTTCACTGGAGGTCGGCGTTTATCAAGGGAGTTGCTTTTAAAAGCAAGTTTGCCTTTTTTCGGCTGTTTTTTTGAATGTGTAGCTCCCAAAAAACTGCAGAGAGGAAGCGTTTTTACAAAAAAGTGAATGATGTTTTAAACGGGGTGTGCCACGAGGATTTTTTATTCTTGGGGGGGGTTTTAATTGTAGGGAAAAAGCATTTTGACGCAACCCTGCGAGCCGCATCCCGCATCCCAGCATGCTCGCGGGGTGGGCCCCCCCCACGGGCCCGGGGATGTATGGAGAAGGATGCACCAGACGAAAGGCTACACCCGGTCCCCCCAGAGAATAGGGGTTTTATTTAGCCAGATAGATCGATTTAATTTCTTTAAGATATTTTAATACTTTTAAAATGTCAGTATACTCCCCCCTGGTTTTACAGATCAATCTTTGCTTTTTTTATGTAATGTTTTTTTAGAAAGTTTTTTTCCCAGAATGCTTATTGGCATTTTTAAATTTAAGTTTTAACATTTTATAAAATTTTTTAAAAGGCCCCTTTCTTATTTCTGGTGTTTTTAACAGAGAGGGGAGTTTAGCAGTCTTAGGCTGGTGGGTTTATGTAAGACTGAGATAAAATGCTCTGTCAAAGCACACCCTCATGAAAACAGGAAACATCAATCGAAAGACCTGGGGATGTTAGTGGAACTAGAAAAAATAGCGGTCCACAGGGGTCGAGGAAAATTGAAATCCTCAAAGGAAAAAGATGGCTCTAGCCAGCCTTTTGGAGTTAAAGTTCGGGCGCACTGGTCAGGTCCCGGGTTTTTAAAAAAAATAACGAGATGGGTGCTCCCACTAGTTTCTTTTCGGGCCCGGAAAAAAGAATGGCCCAAGCGGGTAACCCCTCACGCTGTCAGACACAGGGCGGGAAATTCAAGCCCCAAACCAGACAGGAGGCAGCTTGATTTTTATTCCACCCTCTACACGAGCGAGTATAATGGGACGAACGCTCTCAAGGAGTTTTGTGCAAACTACCTCAGTCCGAAAAAGGGCCAACTCACAGCTCGCGGGCCGTTAAACGCAGGAGTTGCAGCCGCACTCAAGGCATGCGGGCGGCGGGTCCTGGTACGACGGCCTCTCGGGTTGAGCTTTTTAAAGCGTATTGGGACACTTGTCTCATGACCTGTTTTTGACGTTTTTAATGAGGTCGGGCCCCTGGGGTCTGCCAAGTCCGCAGCAAAACGGGGATCCGCTGCTGCCCAAAAAAAGGGGAAATTTCAGGCATCAAAAACTGGCGCCCTGTTCTTTGCTTGTGTGGTACAAGCTTCTTCCAAGCTTTGGCCCCCAGGGGTTTGGGGGAAACTTTGGCAAAATCTTTCCCTCGGGACCCAAAACCCACTGTGGGCCGGGAGGGCCATGGTGGGCAATGTTCCCTTTCGAGATGTTTTGGAGGTCTCCAGCTCTGGGTTGATCTGGTCTGATTTCCTAGATCAAGAAAAAAGGGTTTTTACCGCGTTTACACAGCTTCCTCTGGAAATGGGGAAGTTTGGGTTTTAGCGCTGGTTTTAAAAGCTAAGATCAAAAGGGTTTTACAATAAGATTGAGACGTGTGAAGTTTAACGGGGGGCTGTGGCTCCTTTTAGGTGTGTAGAGGGGGCGGCGGGCTGTGCTCTGCGGGATGCTCTAGCACTCTCCCTAAAACCCCCCCTCTAAAAAAACGCCAAAAAGGGAAGGGTTTTTTTCCTGGTTTTAATGGAAACCGGTTTTATCTGCGTAGCGGGCGACACGCTTTTTTTTTTTAGGACCAGAGGGGTGCGACTTTTAACTAATAGTGCAGTTTTTTTTCAGCACCCCAGCGAGGGTCAATTGGATGAAGATGAGGCCCTCGCTGTCGTGAGTGGGTGGCGGGCTCCCCGCTCTTCCCGGGAATGACATGGAAAAGAATGGGAAAAGACCCGGGGGTGTTTTTAGGGGAAACCCAAAAATAGTCCCCAAGAAATGGGAGAAGTCACAGGAAGATTGAGGAAAAAACTGTCCAAAAAGGAATGGGTGCTCCCGCGATGTTTTTAAGTAGATCTTGGTTTTAAACAACCTTTTTGGCATCCCAACTGTGGAAAAAACCCCCCCCAGGCCTAGGCCCCCCAAAACAAAAGAATTGTAAATTTTTGGGGTGGGGCTACACGGGGGGCCACAGGGGTGCTTTTTTACCTGAGAGGAGGGGGGCATGGCCTTTCCCCCTGGCCAGCCGAACACCCTTTGAGGCAGTTTTGCAAAGGGATCTTACGGCCCCGGGTTTATTTTGGTTTTGGAAGTTTTGGCAGCTGCTCTAAAAACGTGAGTTCTGGGCGGGTGTGCCTGTTTTTAACGATTAAAACCCTTTTAAATAAGTGGTTACCTCCCCTTTTTTCGTGTTTTTTAAAATTTGGGGCCCTTTTTAACCATAAAGGGTCCAAAGACTGACTTCGCCCTGGTTGTTAAAAGACCCTTTTTCCATGGACCAGGCTGGAGTTTGCTGCAACGAGACCCAGGATGGGGGGGGCTGCGCAGTTGGGAACCCCCGACCTTCGCAGTTTTGGAGCGCGGGGGGGGAGCTGAGCGATGCCCGGGCTTTGGGCTTCTGCTGGGTCACACCTGTCCGGGTGGCCCAAGGATCCTGCAACCTGGAGCCCGGGGCCTCTGCGCTGAGGAACAGAGACTGTTAAGGAGCTACGGACAGGGCAGAGCCAAACCAGACCCAACAGACCTTTCCCGGAGATATACCTGAGCCCAGGGCTCGGAGAGCTTACGGGCCCCCTGCTCAAGGTTGCAAACCCAGAGAAAATGACCATACACAAAGCGGACAAAAAGACGATATACATGAACATTGTAAAAACCATTAACAAAAATGGACTGAAGGACAGGGCCTCCACGTGGTGGGAGCACTAGACTGGGTGCCGGAAACGGACCAGGCCCACAGTGGAGGATTCTGTACAAACCCCCCTTAAAGAAACGTACTGCCGACCTCCAGTGGAGAATTTTACACGGCGCTATCGCCTCCAATTCTTTTATCTCTGTCATTAATCCTGCAGTCAGTAACAACTGTCCATTTTGTAGTTTAAGAGAGACTGTTTTCCATGTTTTTACAGAGTGCCAGAGACTCACGGGTTTCTTCTCTCTTTTAACATTGGTTTGTAGTCTTTTTAGTATAACTTTTACCGAGAGCGTGTTTATCATGGGGGCTCCATACAGAAAGACAGGCAAAGAAAAGTGGCAGCTCCTAAACTACCTCTCTGGTGAAGCTAAATGGCTATCTACCTAAGTAGGAAGAACAGAGTGGGAAAACAGAAAGGGGACAAGAAGCAAAAGCGATCTGGCTGTGCAACATCAGAGCCAGACTCTGGCTAGAGCATCGTTTTTATAAAAACATCGGGGACTTGGAATCTTTTAAGCAACGGTGGGTGTTAGGAAGACATTGTATGTTCTGTGGTGAATGAAGATTTGCACTTTACACAAGTTTTTAAGGCTTAGCTGTTTTATTAATCTATTCTAGGTAAATTGAGTTGTGTTGTACTTGATGTAAATGTACATTTACTAAATCTGTAATAAAGTGTTTTTGTAAAAATAAAAAAAAAGTCTTCTTCTTCTTTGGGTGTAATGGTGGATCGCAACGAACTTTAAGGTGCATACCGCAACCTACTTTACAAGAGTGTGTAACATTATGTCATTTACCCTTTCTTAAATTCTACTCACCAGCCTTGTGTTATTTAAAAAAGTAAAGAGAGCCTTCCTGTGACTCTTACCCCCTCTACCTCTGTTCCCAGTATCCCCATTAAATCCCAGTCCCTCCCCGCCTCTTGGACTTTATCATGTAACCTTTCTCTTTCTACTGCATACATGGCACAGTGAAATATGATATGTTCAACGTTTTCTTTCACTCCCAGTTCCCACATTTGTCACTATTCCTTTTCCCCAGTACAAACATGGTGCCATTTAAACCTGTGTGATCCAATCTGAGTCTTGTTATGATGATTTCCTCCCTTCTGTTCCTTTCTTTGTAGTTCTTCGTTATCACTGACTTTTGTATTTTTTGGTACCCCTTTCCTTTATGGTCTTCCTCCCACCTTTTCTGCCATATCTCCATTCCTTTCTTCTTAATCACTGCTTTTCCTTCTCCTTTTCCGAGTGGAACTGGTACTGTTATTTCCTTTTGTAGTGCCCCTTTTGCTAGTTTATCAGCACACTCCATTCCCTTTCAGCCCCTCATGCGCTGGTACCCAACAGAACTGTACATCCATGCCACCTCTGTGAAGTCTTAGCAAACTATGGTACAGTTCAATGATTAAATCTTCTCTGACAGATGTTGACTGTATGCTTTCCAACACGGCCATTGAATCTGTGCATACCACCACCCTATCTGGTCTGACCTCTTCCACCCACTGTAACCCAATAATGACTGCCACTATTTCGGCTGTATACACTGATAACTGATCAGATAATCTTTTGGAAATAGATATTTGGAACTCAGGGATATACACACCAATTCCACACACTCCTGGTTGTTCTTAGAACCATCTGTATATATTTTGAGATACCTGTAGTAGTTGCACCTCAGGTAAATACTTGTTTTAACTCCTACTTCATTCATTTGCCATTGTCTTTTCTTTTGCAGAATACTCATATCGATCTTTACTTCTGGGAATAGCCAAGGTGGAACGCTACTCACTGGGGTGGTCCTGGTGAACCCTAAGGCCTCCATTCCATATGTCTTCATTTGTTCATCCCTTGTCCACCCAAACCCTAACCCCTGGAACTTTGAATATTCCCAGCATTCCTGTATAGTCTTTTTTGCAGGGTTTTCTTCTCCACTTCCTTTTAGCCTGACCCAATATGCGAGTGCCAGTTTCTCCCTTCTTAACTCAAGCGGTGTTTCTCCTGCTTCTATAAGTACTGCGTTAATGGGGGTTGATTTAATAGCTCCTATACATAATCGCAGTGCTCTGTACTGTAGTCTGTCCACTTTTTCCAATGATGTCCTTGCTGCTGCTCCATACACTATACTACCATAATGAAATTTATTTTGCCCTCATAATAGCCCTATAAATGTCAATTAATGCCTGTTTATCTGCCCCCCAGTTGCATCCGGCCACCGCTCTTAATAGGTTAATGACTTTTTTGCATTTTGTTTCCAGATGTTTGATATGTGTTTTCCATGTATATTTGCTATCCAGCCATAACCCCAGATACTTAAATTCAGCCACCCTCTCATCGGCTGCCCATATAATGTTAACTTTTCTGTACCAACCTTTCTCTTATTTGAAAACATCATGTAACATGACTTGCTTGTTGACAGCTTGAACCCCCACTCATATGACCACTTCTCCACTTTCTCTATTGCTTTTCTTATACTATACCACATATGGCACATTTCTTCCCCTCGTCCATATGGCCCCGTCGTCTGCATAAAGTGCTGATTTGATGCATCCATCTAAATTTATAAATATGTCATTTATCATGATGTTAAACAATATAGGGCTAATTGCACTCCCCTGTGGGATACTATTTTTAATTTCCAAATCCTTGGATACTTCTGCTCCAACCTTGACTCTAAATTTCCTACCTGTTAAAAATTCCATTATCCAATTATACATCCTCCCTCCAATACCCATTTTAATTCATTTAATTAGCAGCCCTTCCCTCCACATATCCACATATTTTTCAATGTCAAAATATACTATTGCCATCAACTCTTTCATTTTCTTCTCCACCTCGTTACTTACTCTAACTAGAGCATCTATTGAGGATCTTCCTTTTCTAAATCCATTCTGGAAATGACTCATTAACCCTCTCTGTTCCATTACATGCGAAAGCCTACGAACTATAATCTTCTCCATCCATTTGCGTAAGTGGGATGTCAGCACTATGGGCCTATAGTTACTAGGATTAGCAGGATCCTTCCCTGGCTTGTTAAATGGTAGAATTACTGCCCTTTTCCAGCAACTCGGCATAACTCCATCCCTCCAAATTTAGTTAAAAAGTCTCCGCACTAGCTTCACTGTTTCCACCGGTAACTGTCGGAACATTACATAGCATAACTGGTCCTGTCCTGGGGCAGTATAGCCACTACCTTGCAAGGCTATTTGAGTTCCCATATTGTAAAATCCATATCCATAGTTGACATTTCATTCTCTCTCTTTTCTCTCACATTCACATTCTCTCTGAGTGCACGGTCTTTCTGCTGTCTATGTTTATCATCGAGGTGCTCACCACTATGTACTGCAGCAAAGGCCTTACCTAACACATCCGCCTTCTCCTTGTCTGTTACTGCCATCCTCTCGCCATCAACCAAAGCTGGGATTTTAACCGACTTCTTCTTCCCACTCATTTTTTTAAGCGTGGACCAGACATCCCCTAACTTTACTCCTCTGCCAGTGGTGGGGCAGAATTCTCTCTGTCCTCTTTTTTGTATATTTAACTATCCTCCGAGCCACTGCCTTTTTCCTTTGGAAATCTATAAGATGTTCTTGTGACATGTTTTTCCTCAAGATTCTAAATGCTGTGTTTCCTTCTTTTACAGCTTTACTGCATTCCTCGTTCCACCAAGGTACCACTTTCTTCCTACCCTGTGTTGTTCTTTTTGGTATACTCAAAGTTGCAGCATTTAGAATATGTTCCGTGACTTGATTTGTGCATTCTTCTATGCTCCCTTCCAGTGTTACCAAGTGGATTGACTCCTCACAACATATTCTAAATTTCTCCCAGTCAGCCTTACCAAAACACCATCTTGTAAATGTTCTTCCTTCTTGTATACTTACGTTTGTATTTACTATAGTGATTACTGGGAAATGATCACTTCCTACAGCAGAGTTACTCTTGACATGCCCTTCGCAGGCATTTACTAAGCTACCTGACACTATTGTAAGATCCCAGCAAGAAACTGTGCCCCCTATTTATATCCACTCTTGTACCTTGTCCATCGTTAAGACAGACCAATGATCTTTCCTCCACGGTTCTTTTACTATATTCCCATTACTGTCTGTGTGATTGCTCCCCATAAGCTGTTGTGTGCATTAAAATCTCCACACCATAATTACTGTCTACACACTGTCCCTGCCATTTCCTTGAACATGGTGGTTAAATTTCTACATGGGTTATAAAAATGGATTACCTTAATATTTCCTTCTTTCTTTGGGCTGCAAATTTCCAATATTACACATTCCATGTCATCAGGGGAGGGAACCTTCCTATAAGCCAACCCATCTTTGAGAAAAGTAGAACATCCTCCACCGTTTTGGTTGTTTGCTCTGTCGTGTCTAATAGCACTAAGTCCTGGCATTACAAAATCTAGATGCGGACGTAACCAAGTTTCTTGCACACATACTATATCTGGAACTACTTCTAATTCATATATGTATTTTTTAAATTCCTGTCCATTGGCTATAAGGCTTCTGGCATTCCACTGAAGAATGTGTAGTACCATTATTAAAGTGTTAACCCTCAATCTGTTCATTTTCTCCTACTTCAGTTGTTGTTAGTAATGCATGCATCTGGTCTGCTTTTAATTCTCTCATATCAAGGAATCCTCCTGCTCCCTCCACTATGGTCTTGATTCTATCACTTTTCCTTTTTCTGCTGTGATGCAACATTAATGGTGTGGCAGATGAAGACCACTAATTTCACTTTGTTCACCACTAGTGGGTCATCTACTTTACATTTATGAGTACAAGTTGGTACACAGGCTTGGGCTTGGGCCTGCTTTTCTGGTGTGTTACTGTCCCTTTGTTCTGTATTTCTTTGGGCCATTCCACTAGAATCCCTGTTTGTTCCTGCCCCCCTTACTTTCTTTATTGCCTCTGCATATGAAACTTTGTTCATTATCTTAATTCTCTGGACCTCTCTGGCTTCTCTCTGCACTACACAGCCTCCAAATGCCGCACTGTGCTCATCTCCGCAGTTACAACATTTAACCTTGGCATCCTTTTCACATTTTCCATATTCATGTTCACCTCCACATCTCACACACCTCAATTTTCCTTTACACTGCTGTGCTGTGTGCCCTATTCTTTGACATGCATAACACCTAAGTGGTTTGGGTATATATTCTCTTACACTGTAATTCATGTAGCCCATTTGCACAGATTTAGGGAGTGTTTTCTCAAACTCCACTACTACTTATGGGGTTTCAGTGAGCCATCCCTATTACTCTTCAGCCTTGTGGCGTTAATTACTTTACCTCCTTTAATCTCATTTTTAACGTCTTCCATAGACATAGCCAATGGTACTCCTGAAATTACTCCTCTCACCTTTGCCATTGCTCCAGGGATATGCGCTTTCATCCCTTCCCCATTGAGTGTCGACATTTTGATTATCTGTTCTTGCTGACGTTTGTTGTTTGCGTGTATCAACACTCGCTTATTGTTCATAAATCTAGCGTATTTGATTTTGCCGATCTCATCCTCGATCGCTCTGGTAAGTTTAATCGGGTGATAGTGTCCACCATCCTGATTGAATTTGATTATTAGTTTCCACTCATTCTCTTGTGTTTGATCGTTAGTTGTCTGTCTTCCACCCTGACTGGTTCTTGATTTTTTGGTACTCCCCCTGGCCTCACTATAATCTGACCTAGCTTCCCGCTCTTTCTAGCCTGTCTCTTTCTTTCAAAGCCCTTTTCCGCCTCGCAACCTTAGATAGCATCCACTCCATTTCATTCCCATTATATCCATCTGAACTAGTTGACATGATGTTAACAGTCAGAGTACAGTTTATGCTGATCGGCCCGAAAAGCATTCAATACTACCGCGTTTACTCGTCTCTTCTCCTACAACCGAATTTCTTCCCTCCTGCCTTGTGTTCTCGCGAGCCTCAAGCCTCAAAGTCAGTGTTGTTTTTTAGGTTCCGTTGGTCAATTTAATACAACGTTTTAGCTTCTGTTTTAGCCTCCGTATCGTCAATACAACGTTTTAGCTTCGGTATCATTTATCTACGTGCTCGCTTTACAAAACATAGAGAAAAAGGATGGGATATTTATTGCCCATTGTGTGTGTGTGTGTGTGTGTGTGTGTGTGTGTGTGTGTGTGTGTGTGTGTGTGTGTGTGTGTGTGTGTGTGTGTGTGTGTGTGTGTGTGTGTGTGTGTTTTACAAGCTTGGTGTTTAGCACTAGCTAAATGTAGCTGCTAGCATGCTGTAGCAGACTGGCTTACAAACTTTGTTTTTCAACTGAAAGTGGCGTTTTTTTTGCAATGAGCAATGGGGCATCTGTAAGGGCGCACAGAATAAAGAGATAGAGAGAGAAAGATAGACGATAATCAGTATAGCCGCTCATTTCCACGTTAAGTTATGCTCTGCTAAATTTAATGTATTTTGTGCAGGCGGGTGGGGTGGGGGTGAGTCAATAATCTCTGGATCCCAGGTCACACACTGCTTCCAAATAAATGCTATTTCTTCATAAAGTTTATATAGACTCATTGTGTCACATACATGTCATATGCCAAGGACAGCCTCTGACAATAGATATTCATTTAAATAAGGACATTTTTAAATTCGTATGGTAATAAACTGGCTGAGGCCATTAACATGCATCAGTCAAACAAGGAAACGGTGAGTCATGAACATGACTTTGTGTGTGTATTTTGTAGACATTAGAAAGTACGCTGCACTAAATGACTACATTTTGACGAGTTAACTAAAATGTAATCCTTCTTGATTAATATCTGTTATGAAAATTGAACAAATAAGTAGTCCTGGGTCAGACCAAATGTTGAGTGGGATAATTGGAAATTACAGCCTAATTAGAATGCATATTACTACTACTACTACTACTACTACTACTACTACTGCTACTACTACTAATTTATTGGTTTCTGTGTTTGACTATTTCACTGACAGCACTTCCTCTAAGACTTCTTTATTCTTACACCTCAGAAACTGGATCAGGATTCCTCTGACAACAGATCTGAAAATGCACATGATGACATTACAGTAGTAAGTAATTTTAACAGGGCAATTATTTCACATTTTTGTGTCTTCAAACCTTAAAGACTTTGCTTTCCTAGCTTTTTTTTTTCTTGTTTTTGTTTTTAATTAACCTAAGCCTTTTTTTTACCCTGTATACAATAATGCCACATCATTAATATTTGTTCAAATCTTGATTTTATGCACATTTCCTAGTGCTTATGTTTGTGGACTACTCCTTGGACTTAAAGGTGCACTGTGCATTCCTGCATGGTTTCAGTGCAATTTTATTTTTTATCTGAAATTGTAGGCATCTCCCCTTGATCAGCTAGATGCCTGCCCCCTGAATACACTGTGAAAAAGTGCGGTCTCTGGAGAGAATACAGGCATCACAAACGGCAAACAAACACTAGGGGCATAGGCTGTGCCCCAAAACATAACAAACCAAGTTCACGGTGCCGTCCAGCTATCTACTGTCGGATACTCATGCTACTCTATCAACTCTGCTCACTGCCCCCTTATATGTGCACATGCACTAACCCCCACCCACTCCCCCAACCATATTGTCAGTGATTGGCTGGAACGTGGTTTGTTATGTTTTGGGGCACAGCCTGTGCCCCTAGTGTTAGTTGCCATTTGTGACGCCAGTGTTGTCTCCAGAGACCGTGTTTTTTGACAGTGTATTCAGGGGGCAGGCAGCTAGCGGATCAAGGTGAGATGCCTACGATTTGAGACAAAAATAAAATCGCGCTGAAACCATGCAGGAATGCATAGTGCACCTTTAACTGTATTTTCCCATTACAGAGCCTGCACACAGACCCTGAATCCGATGAACTACCACCAAATTTGAACCAAACAAGAGAGCCATCAATCTTCTGAATTCAATGGTGGTGGAGAAGAATTTCCCATGGAAGACAGCACTGATAAGTCAGTAAATGAAGAATCACATTTGGGAGTAGGTGATAATGAAAGGTTTCCTCCAGTAAATGATGAGCCACTTTACACAGGCTCACAACTAACCAAAGCTCAGTGCTTTTTACTTAAGCTTTCATATGCTTTGAGACACTCACTTACTGGTGCCCTGTCTGATCTTTTAGATTTGATTAATATCCACTGTCCAGAAAATCTTCTAACTTCAAAGCATCTGTTCTTAAAAGAGCTTAAACCAATACAAGGTAACCTAGAATGTCACATTTATTGTCCCAACTGCGAATACTACATCGGTGACCAAGTCACTGATTGTGTTCTGTGTGTAACTCTACATGGGATAGAAACAGCTCATTGAAGAATGGAAATTTCTTCCTGTACTTACCCATCCAAACACAACTGGAACATCTTCAAAGAGAAGATATTGCATTTTGTCTTAAGTCAGGAAATGGCACATGTAATTCAGAAAATTATGATGATATATGGTACAATGTATCATAATCTGAGCAAAGATGGTGGCCCACTAGATAGTCCTCATGCATTCTCCTGAACATTAAATTGTGATGGAGTTCCAGTATTCAAATCATCCCAATATGAAATGTGGCCATTAAAAGCAATGGTAAATGAGCTTCCTTATCATGTCTGTAAAGAGAATGTTTTACGTTTTGGCCTATGGTTTGGTACTAAAAAAACAAATGTACATTTTTAAAGCCATTCACACAACGGTTGGCTTCAGGTTACACCGAAACAAAATTGTAAATCATTGTAGTGTGATAGCAGCTGTTATGATGTGTGATTCAGTTGCCAGGCCCATTCTGAAAACATGACCCAATTTAATGGTCATTATGGGTGCAGCCTCTGCCTACATCCAGGTGAACAAGTTCCAAAGGGAAATGGAACTGTTAGGGTTTATCCATACAAAGATGTTCCAAAAAAGGATCATGCTTCAACTCTAACTGACGCAAGCGAGGTCTTGCGTACCGCACAATCTGTGAGAGGGATTAAAGGGCCCACATGTCTTGTCAACATCCCACACTTTGATATCATATCTGGAATGCCTCCTGACCATATGCATAATGTACATCTTGAAGATGTTCGGCAAATGACAAACATGTGGCTGGATAGTGAACACCATGAGGAGCCATACTATATTGGTAAACATGTTCCTGAGCCTGACCAACAACTCTTGAGAATTAAACCACCTTGCAATATCACAAGAGTGCCCCGCTCTTTTCAGCAACGGAAGTTTTGGAAAGCTAGTGAATGGCAGAACTGGTTACTTTTTTATAGCATCTTTGTGCTAAAGGGAAAACTACCCAATGCATTCTACAAGCACGGGTTAATCCTTGTCACCTACATGTTCTTGCTGTGTAAGGACACTGTCACATCAGAGGGGTTACAAAGATGTGAAAAACTGGTTGTTGAGTTTGTCAAACAGTTTGAAACACTGTACGGAAAGGAAAATGTGTCATTTAACGTACATTTACGTCTTCATTTGCCGGACTCCGTGAGAAATATGGGAACTTTGTCGGCACATTCAGGATATATTTTTGAGTCTTTTAATGGGAAGATACTGAAGATGTTTCATGGCACCCAGTGTGTTCCATTTCAAATAATGAAACAATTCACATATAGACAAGTGTGGCCTCTTTTGAAAAACAATGCACTGAGAAATGCTGTGCCTAGATGTATACAGCTGTATAACAACTTGACTGGTGAAAAAAAACTGAAACAGTTTGAAAGAGTAGCAGATCAAGTTGTGACCCTTGGTTTACACTATGTATGAAAACTTACTAATGAAGAGATACTGGCTATGAGAGACTTTCAACTTTCAGTCACTACAGATACAGTTGTGAAAATATTCAGTAGAACTTTAGTCAGAGGAGAACTGTATTACTCAGAGCAGTTCACTAGAGTAATGAAAAGGAACAGCTTTACTGTTTGTTGGGAAATGGACACAATCACTGTGTATTATTACTTTGTGGTAGAGAGACTTGATAACAGAAATGTTTTTGTTGTTGGAAGACAGTATGAAAAATCACACAGTTCAGTGCTACATTTAGAAAATGTAGTTGGCTTGAAAAGAGTGTTACAGGCCAGGAAACAGGTTTTTGATGTGATGAAATTCAACAGGAAATGTATGTTAGTTGATCTGCCACATTATGCCAACCTTTATGCATGAAATGTAATGTGTAGGAATAAAATGTTGAGGATGAAATGTCATGTGGGGGAATAAAAAGTGGACTCAAAGGAAAAAAATGGTATTTGTTGCTGCCATTTTTTAAACAGTACACAACCATATATGGTCCATCCATATGGCTAATGTTAAATATAATGAATGTCATGCAAAATGTGATTTGCAAAATGTGATTTGGAACTTGTTTAACTAAAAAATACTTAGTTTCAATAAACATACATGCAATAATGTAACAGTTTTGTTTGCACAGCAATGTGTTTTAAAATATATATAGCAATACGTTTTCCATCCGTATATTGCTATATATCTTCAAATATACGAGGATTGTTGTCATATATATTGAAATATATTTTCTAATGTATTTCAATATAAATTCTAGTATATTGCAATATACTTTGTTTCGTAAGGCTTTACAAAAGTAACGGAGTTACAGTAATGTATTACTTTTTGCTGTAACGCAGTAATATAACGCATGAATTGTACCCGTTACAATTCTCAGTAACGCAGTTACAACACATTTTAACCCGAAATTATGTGGTGTTTTGTTTTTAGGAAATTACAATCACACACACACATCGGGAGACATTCCAACACCAGAGGAACAATTGTGCCGGTAGAATAGTAACTCAGTAAGCCTGTTTACTATTGGTTTAGAGGTCTGCAGAAACAGATTCGCGATTGACAGCTGCTTGCTCGCAATGGAGAGCTGCAGGCTCACAATGCAGAGCTGCAGGCTCACAATGCAGAGCTGCAGGCTCGGAGAAAAGAACAGCGAAAGACAGGAGTGCGTGCAGGCCGAAGCAACAGAAGGTAACTTTCTCTGGTCTGCTGCTTGAACCCCGAGATATTCAGAGACTCGTGGCAGAGTGTTGAAGATCTGCAGCCTCTCTCAGCTGTGGAATCGCGGGATTTTAGAAAGCTTGTCAGCCAAATCCCCGTTAACACACCAAAGACAAGGTGAGCTAACATTGCCATAGAGACTCAGTCATATACAACAGGTTACAGGGCCGTGCAGAGGCTCCACTAATAATAACACACAGAGACGTAATGTTACCGGTATCACATATTATTCATCCTACTTAAAGGGAGCATACGTTTAATTTCAGCATACTGCCATAGATAGCTTTAATTAATGAGCTGCAATAAACTACATTTTAGCATCAAAGCCATTATTCTGTCCCTAGGTTTGTGGCTAATATCACCTTTTATGTGGTAACATACGGCCATCTAGTGGCCAAGTTAGGTATCGTTTTTAATTGTCAGTAAGTTACGTTCTGTGTAGTCAGTGTGCAAACGGTAAAAGAGGGAGAAAGACGTGCTGTTTCTGTTGCTCACGTATGCACTTGATACAGGACAATCTGTAAGTAGTTATCTTGCAACTAGGTCAACTATATGTGCTTAGGTAATTTTAAGCGTATATATTCATGTTTGTAATGTGTAAAGTGTATTGTGCATTTAGTTTGAAACATGTTGCGCTAGCTAGCAATTCTGTGAAGCTTAGCATTGAACTGGTCCTTTGCTTAGCGTAAATTAGATAGCGTAATGCTAGAATAGGTAAACAATGAAAGTGGGTTGAAACATGTCTTTATTTTGTATTTTTCAGTTTCACAAAAATTCTACTGTGTCAAGTAAACGCTCTGAAAGCCTCTTCAGACTCCTCGACCAGTTTGTTTAGCTCGCTGTCTAGGCTGTGTAGCGCCACATAGCTGAGGGCAGAAGAGCCATACTTTTGCGGTTATTTTGGTGAAAGTAACTCAAAGTAATGCAAAAGTAGTGTAACGCATTACAATTCAGAGACAGTTATAATGTAATGTAACTTATCACTTTAAAAAGACAGTAATAAGTAGGCTAATATGTACGGTATTA
Organism: Eleginops maclovinus; assembly: GCF_036324505.1. NCBI lineage: Eukaryota > Metazoa > Chordata > Actinopteri > Perciformes > Eleginopidae > Eleginops > Eleginops maclovinus. The sequence continues at coordinate 288,056 of NC_086357.1, read as the reverse complement.
CATTTTGGAAGTAACTTGCCCATCACTCGTGACAAGCAACATGTGTAAGGTTAGATGAGATCTGTCAAGTACGCCAAGGCGCGTAGTAATCAGTGATGGGCAAGTTACTTCCAAAATGTAATACATGTCAAGTTGCGCACAAGCCTTCCTTTGCGTCTCCAGCTCTGACGCGAGGTTTTGGAAGTTCCCCAAATCATGGCACTGCAGCTTTGAGCACAAATGTTGCAATTTTCGTTTGAAAGCATTACCTGAGCTAATCTTGACCACGGTTTTGTCTTTTCCTTGCAGCTCTAAATTAAGGTCATTCAACATGTTCGTCAGATTGGTTAAAAATGCCACGTCTAGCAGCCACTGATCGTCATTTAGTTGGTTGTATTCTGCATGTTTAGTGACAAGGGGAAACTCTTTTATCTCCAGACAGAGCTTTTGAAATTTCTTCCCGGAATGTCCCTCTACTAAGCCATCTCACATCAGTGTGTAGCAATAACTCAGAATGGTCGCAGTCAGCCTTCTCCAGATGCGAACGGAACAATCGTCTTTGAAGAGATCTGGCTCAAACAGAACAGGTGATCTTCATTGCCACATCCATTATATCTTTCATATTAAGCATTTTTGAGCAAAATGCTTGTTGGTGTATTATGCAGTGATAATTGAGGAAGTTGGGGAAAGCATCGTCCTCCCTGCACTTGGCAATAAATCCATTCCAACGGCCAACCATTGCGGGCGCACTGTCCGTGGTGATTGACACCAATTTGCACAGAGGGAGCTGGGTCTTCTCGAGGAAGTTTTTGAAAGACTGAAAAATGTCCTCTCCCCGTATGTGTTCTTTCATGGGCAGTATTGTTAACATCTCCTCTTTTGCAGTCATATCTGTAAACACCATCTGAATAAAAATGCACAACTGAACTGTATCACTTAGTTCTGTAGACTTGTCCAACTGCAGTGAGAAACATTCGCAATCCGCGATGTCCTTCTGAAGCTGCTGTGTGAAATCCTAGCCCATGACTTCACAGCGCCATGTAACTGTAGGCTACTTATTGATCGCTGGAGAGCTTTGATTGAAGACAATATTTCCGGTTTGTTTTTAAAGTCCCGAAACAACGAGTCAGCTGCTTCAACAAATGCCTCTTTTATCATCTCTCCATCTTGGAAGGACTTCTTGTGCTTAGTGATGGTGTCACTCACCGAACGATGCTTCAGTGGCTGCCTTCGCTTTTGAAGTCACCTTTGTGAAAAATGCCTGCTGTCCGGACTACTGTGATTTCAGTTCCTTCACCTTTCTCTGTCTCAGCTCGCTTTTTGGAGGAAAGTCAGTGTCGTAAGTTCTGTGAACTGTCCGAAAGTGCCGCTCCACATTTCCCTTCTTCGAAATAGCGATCGTAGATTTGCAAATATGACAAATACACTTCGAATAGAAAATCGTGAAAAAAAAAGTCCTCCCCCCATTCTGGATGGAAGTTGTACGGTTTCTTACTTGGTCCAGCTTCCTCAGTCATTTTTATACCCTTTCATCAGTAGAATTGTATAAATTGGAAGGCTAATTAGGTAATCAGCTAGCCCTGATTTGCAGCTGCCGTGCATGCGTGGTGAACTGCGTGTTAGAAAAGATGAGATCTGACTGGCTTACCTGCACGTCAATCAAGTGGCAAATGCCATAGTAAGGATGGATGATAGGCTAACTTTTTTTTTTTTCAATGCCATTCGATCTACTCACACTACCTTTGCGATCGACGTATTGGGCACCCCTGCTCTAAACCAATAGTAAACAGGCTTACTGAGTTACTATTCTACCTGCACAATTATTTCTCTGGTGTCAGAATGTCTCGATGTTTGTGATTTCTTAAAAACAAAACACCACATCATTTCGGGGTAAAATGTGTTGTAACTGTTACTGAGAATTGTAACGGGTATTAGCCTATATTACCCACATTTCAGAAGTAATGCGTTATATTACTGCGTTACAGCAAAAAGTAATGCAATACTGTAACTCCATTACTTTTGTAATGCGTTACACGAACTATGGTAGCAACACACGTGGCATTACGCGTTCCTGATTTTTGTCGCACATGCGTACCAGCGGACCAGTTATGGGCACCCATGGTAATGACACAGAGAGGCAGCGTATGCTCACGTGCATGCCCAACAGTAGTTCCCTTACCCAGAACAGGAATGATGCCTCTTAAAAACATGTATGCCAAGTAAAAGTAGCCTATGCCAAAACAACAAGCCAAAAAATATTATTAAGATTAAGATAAACTTTTATTCACTATATATTGTTAGACATAATCAATATATTGGAACGGAACTTTAAAAGATAATTCACTGTTTCAGGACGGATCATATTTGTCCACTTCCGGTAGTATTACCGGATGTTGTTTTTAGCCTCAGATAGCATAAAGCTAATATTGTATTGTATATATGAGTAGAGGGAGAAGGACCAGTGGAGTTACATACTAAACACACCGCTTCTACCTCTCACTCATTGATGCTGCAATGATACAGTTGCCTGTTTGATAACTGATAAACCTCAGAAGGATTGCATAATAGTATATTGTAGTTGAGAGCTCCAGGACTTCGCTAACAAGATGGCGACAGTGACGTCATAAGAGGACCCGCCCCTGACGACATCAGCCTATAGAAGAATCCGGAGAACCCCATGTGACAAGCGGCCAACAGGATCCAGCCCCCCGCTACCAACCAATGAGAGCACGAGAGCAGAGTGCGTCTTATTTTGAAGTTGTTTATTGTATGGTCGGAAAGGGGTGGTTCTATAAAACATGTTTGTATTGTAGAACCGGGCTCTCTTTTGTTCCGGACCGCCAGACAGTAACTACTGATGAGCTCCACTCAGTCAGTGGCCTGTGGACACGTGTCCCGGGCTATTGAGCCACAGCTGTGAAACTTTTGTAAAACCTACTGCTGCATCCTTTTATTAAACACTCCTTTTAAAACTTTTAAGGGAGTTTTGCTTTCTTTCTTTTAAACCGACTCCTGGGCTTCAAATAAACAAACATTTCTTACAATTTGGTGACCCCGACGTGATTTGAAGTGCCAGGACGAGACGGGGATTTCGCGGAGTTTCGGCATAACCCCCAGACACTCTGATTGGATCCCATTTAAAAAGGTAAGCAGAGCCTGTTGATTTCTAAATCTGCATAGCATATATAGCATTTTGATATGTGAGTGTCTGGAGCTGAGTCGTTAATCATGAACTGTCTATTTAAAGTTAAGAAGTGAATATATTGAAATTAACTGGGGTGCGGTTTTTTGTTCGTTGTTTTGTTTTGTTTGTCTTTGTTTGTCCTTTTTACGCCGGAATTAGAAAGAGATTTAGGTAAAGTAATACGTAAATACCGATTAGAGTTCGGTAATGTAGTGCTAATTAAATTTGGCAGCGTAGATCCAGATTAAGGTTCTGGAGCGTATTTCGACATTGATAGTATAATTTTATGAGAAAGTAAGTTAAAAAAGTCCTAATGGGTTAAGGCCTGATCAATAGAGTGATTAGTGATTGGGTCAGTAAACGTAAGCTTTGCGAAAGAATTACGTTGAGAGTTGTGACGACATTCCAATAGTCTCTGATTAGCGTGTTGCGTTATTGAACAGTCATAGTTGGTAAATAGTGTTAATATTAAAAGGAGACCACTCGGCCAAAAGAGGCGTAGTACTCGGGGTTAAAGTCCCTGAGACTACTGTTTGTTGAAGGGAGGTGATCAGTGAGAGTGCACCGGTTAGAGTCCGGTCTTCTACACTGACTCTGGAACTTAACAAAGCATAGTTCATAGATTTAGACAAGATTGGATAAAGTTCGATGTTGTCAAAGTCAACGGGAAGTTAGGAGGTTAGAGTCCCCTTTTCCGTGTTGTTTTGACAAATACTTAAATTGTTAGGGCATGGAGAATTAAGAATATCTAAATTGTTAGTGTAGGGTTAAGTGTTATGTGTAATCGTAAGCAGGGAGATTTTAAAAACGAGCAGTGTTGGGCTTTTTTGAACTGTGCTGTTCTGCTTGAATCGATCTGAAAACGTGGTGTGTATTTTCCTCCCCCAAAGTCCTTTGTCTTTAAATCTTACGCGTTAGGTTCTAGACAATGGTTTAATTAACTTAGCATAGCTGTTTGCATTAATCATTAACAGAAAGACTTCAGAGGAAGTAAAGTTTTTGAAGAAATAGTTTCAAGGATACATCCTGTAAACAATTGATTTAATACACAGTAAGGCGTGTTCTAAGGAACAGCTAATTTAGACTAAACACTCATTCTTTAAAATAGAAAGTAGAAAAGGAGCAGATGAGGTCAACTGAAAGACATTATACTGGAAGTAATGTTCAGAGAGGCTAAACTAGTCAGGAAGCAGCCTATAAAGATGGGGTCAGAGATAAAACAGCGCCCTTGCTGGACGAATTAATACGTCTCTCCAGCATCATTTTAGAAAATAAAATAGAACCCTCTGGTGAAGGTATTGAATAGTATACATTGAGGTCCAAATGGTAATGACAGAAATCATGCAAGAGAACGCACAAACCATCCGGGCAACATGCGGTTATATGTGCCAACTACCGGCAACTCCCGCAGAGTTTTGCAAATAGACGTGTGTCTGTTATTATTGTAGTGATTTTATATTGTTTGGTGGATCCGGTATGTCTGGACCTATTGGTTAATCTCACAAGAGACGAAAGAACCAGAGAGACAATGAGTACGAATAACAATAGAGCAAAGTCTGATGTTGATCTTCAATCCAACACCAGTCTTCCCATATGGGAGTTACAGTTTAGGACAGATATATTGAAATTAAGAATGAGAAAAACAGAGAAAGCTCAAAATGGCAAGAAGACAATTACAGTTTAAAAGAGTGAATTCTCTACAAACAAGAAGCAGATGGTGGGGGGTTGCCAGAGGTTAAAGGATGAAAGGTTACTAAGATAACAGAGAAGAGAGGTAACTCTCTGATAAGACAGAGAACAGAACAGGGGGTGAAGCTGTGTTGAGCAATAACCATAAAGATAAAGCCTGTTTAAGTAAGAGAGGGGATTAAGGCCATTAAGGGGGGTGTAGGCGACACCCAAATTGTTCCTGTGTGAGTTTTGTGAATGGGGAGACATCTTGTAAGCCCAAATGGTGTTATCATGTAAATTAACTTTGATGTTTCTCACACACAGAGAGGAGACTCAGGAGTCATCTGTCTGTAAGCAGTAGAGAAGAGAGGAGAAACAGTTTACAGAACGGGAGTTACTTATAAGAAAGTGCTGTTAAAAGAAGTTTAGCGATTATTAATATATATAAAAGTGTTAACACTAGTAATTATGAAAATAAATACAGGAGTGAATCATATGACTACACTTTAATCATTTACATCTTAGTGATCTGTTAATATGCTCTCCTGGGTTGTACAGGTTAAGTTAAATGGATTTTAACTTTTTGAAAAAGCATTGGAATGTTCTTATAGAAGAAAAGAGAATGCCAGAAAACAGAGGCCGTACGAAGATAATGTGTGGGAATATGGTTTCTGGATGTGAATATTTAAGTTATGGAAGAAAATAGTTCCCTAAAGGAGTTAAGTCAAATGCATTTGAGAGATGTTATTATTATACATTAATTTAGTTGATTACAATAGATGGCATTTAATACACAAGACAATCACATGTTTAGTTGAAAAAGTGAAAATTTAGTGGATTTATTTAACCAGTGTGTTGAGATTCATAGGTTAAAGTGAGCTGCAACCTGGACTGTCCTTCTGCAATCTGGTGACAGACCCATATCCTCCTGAAATAATGCGAAAGGCCATCCCCCACAGCGATTTCCTAACTATTCAACAGAAAAGGAAGGCAAAAGCAGGGCTTTGTCTCGAACTGCATCTGTCTGCATCTCCACCTGGGTCAGCTACAAACATGCATCATGCTGACTTACAGAGATCTACTCATCACCAGTCCCTCTGATAAGAGCACAGAGGTCCAGAGCAACAATGGTTGATTCAGAGCACAGATTCTGATGGACAATAATGAGACACATGAAAACGGGGTTCCGCCCCCCATAAACGACATCCAGAGACGGTGATCGAGCAGACTAATGCTGAAATGAAAATCCGTACAAGGAGTGAAGCTTGATGTGGAATGCAGGTTCAAAAGGTCAAAGACTGTCAATAACCAGACGCAGAGGAAGGGGCGAAAAAGTCAATAGGCAGAATGTGAGGAGGAAGGGGGTCATCAAGCCAGAGAGCAGAGGTGGCAGGAAGGGGAGTTCAAATGGGGGAGTTTTTGTAAACACATTCACTCACGTAAACACATAAGTGGAACACATTAAAGAATTAGAATTGACTTTTTAAATTTAAGATCAAATATCGAATGTTTTGTTACATAAGATTTTATAGATTGGTAAATGATAATTGAAAAAGGGAAGTTTTTAAAGTGAATGAGTAAATAAATCTGAAACACATTATTATAGGGGGAAATTATAGAGATAAGCCAGATCCACTACACTTTTGGTAGAAACTGTTCAGGAGTCAGGAGAATAGGGTAGGAACATTTTAATCATGTTAACCTATTATTATTATTTCAGAGCCTATATCGAGGTGTGACGTTGGTAAAATTAAATTGTGGGAGTTTTGATCTACAGAAGGAGGGAGAGATTCAGTACAAACTTGATCTCAGATATGATACTTAAATGAAACAAACGTGTCATAGTGATAACTCCAGCATTAGATAACAGACCATTTCAAATATAATTAACCACGTGAATGCAAACCATTATTAAAGTCGCTCCTACTTTAAAAATTCTTATAGATTGAAGTTGTAATTATAACATGTCAGAGCTCTCATAGTTCCACACATTATTTTCCAGATTAAAGACTTGAAAATGTTTTCAAGAAGACTGAAATTGATAACAAATAATGAAGGATATTAAGAGAATCGAGCAGAGTTATACAGATCCTAATAATGTTTTGATTTAAGATAGTGAGTATGTGAAGAGTTTTGGAAATAAGATCTATTAGAGATTTTTGTATGAATTCGGTGGTGATAAAGATCCAGTAGTTTAAAAAGGAAGTGATGGCTTAACAATTACTTAACTTAACATGAGGGAAGCAGTTTTTGTTAATGTAATCTAAGTAAAGTATCTTGAAGTAAGCAGGGACTGAGATTCTTTAGAAGGTTTCACACAAGGTGCGACACCAGATGTGTGCAATATCTCAACAGTTTTGACATTATATATTGTGGGAATAAAGCTGTCGCTTTAGGAGGTCAAAAGGCAGTGACCTACACATCTGGAATATGTTCATTGGACAGGTTAATATAAGTAGATTGGAATGTGCGTTCGTCTGGGACGTCTCTCTACATAACCACGACACTGTCCTAATAGAATGATAAGACATACAGTGGGGCAAAAAAGTATTTAGTCAGCCACCAATTGTGCAAGTTCTCCCATTTAAAAAGATGAGAGAGGCCTGTAATTTTTATCATAGGTACACTTCAACTATGAGAGACAGAATGAGAAAAAAAAATCCAGGAAATCACATTGTAGGATTTTTAATGAATTAATTGGTAAATTCCTCAGTAAAATAAGTATTTGGTCACCTACAAACAAGCAAGATTTCTGGCTCTCACAGACCTGTAACTTGTTCTTTAAGAGGCTCCTCTGTCCTCCACTCGTTACCTGTATTAATGGCACCTTTTTGAACTCGTTATCAGTATAAAAGACACCTGTCCACAACCTCAAACAGTCATACTCCAAACTCCACTATGGCCAAGACCAAAGAGCTGTCAAAGGAGACCAGAGACAAAATTGTAGACCTGCACCAGGCTGGGAAAACTGAATCTGCAATAGGTAAGCAGCTTGGTGTGAAGAAATCAACTGTGGGAGCAATTATTAGAAAATGGAAGACATACAAGACCACTGCTAATCTCCCTCCATCTGGGGCTCCACGCAAGATCTCACCCCGTGGGGTCAAAATGATCACAAGAACGGTGAGCAAGAATCCCAGAACCACACGGGGGGACCTAGTGAATGACCTGCAGAGAGCTGGGACCAAAGTAACAGAGGCTACCATCAGTAACACACTACGCCGCCAGGGACTTAATCCTGCAGTTCCAGACGTGTCCCCCTGCTTAAGCCAGTACATGTCCAGGCCCGTCTGAAGTTTGCTAGAGGGCATTTGGATGATCCAGAAGAGGATTGGGAGAATGTCATATGGTCAGATGAAACCAAAATAGAACTTTTTGGTAAAAACTCAACTCCTCGTGTTTGGAGGAGAAAGAATGCAGAGTTGCATCCAAAGAACAGCATACCTACTGTGAAGCATGGGGGTGGAAACATCATGCTCTTGGGCTGTTTTTCTGCAAAGGGACCAGGACGACTGATCCGTGTAAAGGAAAGAATGAATGGGGCCATGTATCGTGAGATTTTGAGTGAAAACCTCCTTCCATCATCAAGGGCACTGAAGATGAAGCGTGGCTGGGTCTTTCAGCATGACAATGATCCCAAACACACCGCCAGGGCAACGAAGGAGTGGCTTCGTAAGAAGCATTTCAAGGTCCTGGAGTGGCCTAGCCAGTCTCCAGATCTCAACCCTATAGAAAAGATCTTTGGAGGGAGCTGAAAGTCTGTGTTGCCCAGCGACAGCCCCAAAACATCACTGCTTTAGAGGAGATCTGCATGGAGGAATGGGCCAAAATACCAGCAACAGTGTGTGAAAACCTTGTGAAGACTTGCAGAAAACGTTTCACCTCTCTCGTTGCCAACAAAGGGTATATAACAAAGTATTGAGATGAACTTTTGTTATTGACCAAATACTTATTTTCCACAATAATTGGAAAATAAATTCTTTAAAAATCCTACAATGTGATTTTCTGGATTTTTTTTCTCATTCTGTCTCTCATAGTTGAGGTATACCTATGATGAAAATTACAGGCCTCTCTCATCTTTTTAAATGGGAGAACTTGCACAATTGGTGGCTGACTAAATACTTTTTTGCCCCACTGTATTTTAAAAACAGCACTAATTAAAAGAAAACGTATAAGTCTTTTTGTAAATGAAGAATATGACGGAATAATTAAAGACTCTGTAGAGCATGACGTGACCAGAAGACCGAGACCGAATTACCTTTGACCGGGGCTGACAGTGTTATTTTACAACAGCACTGTTGATGACTGACTCTGGGTTGAACCTGACCAGACCCGACTGTGTGAGAGAATGAATGTTTGCATCTGATCAATGCAATTGCAGGAGTTTACAGAGGAACAGAGACTAACTGAGCATGTTTTGAACTAACACAAACTAAATCCAGAGATTTTGTTTCTTTCAGGACTGATGGATGGAGAGAGACTCTTTAACAGGAGAGTTTGATGTTTAAACAATAATGATTTGAAGTGTCTGAATAATGATTGATGTGTTTTTTAACTTTTGCTTAACTGAAGTTATTTTTCTTGACCAGGTTTTTGTTACACCTCTTTGTTAAGATGTGTGGAAAGGGGGAGAGGCAACATGTTTGCTCAATTTAAAATTCCATGATTAACAATCCCATTTTTTTTCCATTTTTTTCCAGGAAAAGTAGAATCAGTTGCCGAGAGGCTGCTGACAGATACAATTCCAGAGTGGAACCAATGAAAGAAGTTCACCTGTGATAAAGATATTGGATTTGTAAATGTTTTTTTTTTTTTAACAGATATGATACCTGGGGTTAGAAAATGTGGAGAAAACAAGAATAGTTCAAGTTAAGCTAAACATATGATGTGATGAAATGGGAACTAAGTTAGTCAGCGCCCTTTCTCTAGTAGAGATTGAGAAGTATCAAAGGTTCAAAGGTTTTGTTTGTAATATGCACAGCAGATACAGCATATAGGTTGACAATGTAAATCTTATATCCCAGGCTCCTCCAACTACTCGATATACATGGTCCAGGTAAGATGAATAAAATAGTGGAACAAAGGGTAAGGCTCAACTACAGACAGGTTGAGATTATGAGAATAAGGAGGGTGATAAACACAACAATAATTTCACAGAAGTAATCTAAGTTCCTAGGAAACATGTGATGACATTATGTTGGAATTCTGAATTCATGTTCCAGCTCTCTAACTTCCAAACACTAACAGGTAGAAGCAGTTTATCTGGTACCTAAGGAGGGATTTCTGCACACGATTCAGGCAGAGATCGACATGGAGTTTGGCACAGGAGAAAGCTGGTACATCTAAAGAGGTTATGTGATTGGCAGGAAGGCAAGCCTTGGGTAATTGATTCTGATACAGAAGTATATTTCATCTGCACCTTTTCAGGAACAACAGCCAGGAAATTCATTCATTCTGGCTGCATCATGGTTTTACTGGGTCTTATTCTTATGATTGCATTGTGACGAACCACACGAAAGGCAATATGGGAACGTTACGATGGTGAAATTCCACAACAGCAGTAACCAGCCAGGACCTTCCTTCAGGAATTGCTGTGGCTAACATGCAATACCCCAGGGCAGATGTTTGGTGGTACAGTGGTACTAAAATTTTGTGTCCACTCATTCCACATGACTGGCCTGGAACATTTGCACTGGTGTAGTTGGTGATGCTTTTCTATGCAGTACCAATGACAGCCAGGCCGCTTATAAAGGTTGCACAGCACCTCAAGACCAGCAGAATGAAAAGGTCGATTCCAGGAGGGAGTTTTATTTATACATTTTATTTTAACCATATTGGGGTGCTCCGGGGAGATCGAGTTTAAAGCAAGAAATCAGATAACCGCAGGGTTCGAATTGATATTTCTCTGGTCTACAATCAAGAAGAATGTTGAATGGATTATGACCAGCAGAGATTCATAAATTACACCCATGATGCAGTAAAGGGACTGCACGTACAGTTGGACGGAACCAGTCTGATGGCCTGGCGAAAAGGGTGGCCTTAGATATGTTTTTGTCTAATAAAGGGGGTGTTTGCAGACTATTTGGAATCTTGTGCTGTGTTTTCATCCCAAATAACCCTTCCCCAGATGGATCAGTAACCAGAGCGTTAGAAGGACTTACTGCCCTGATCATCGAGCTAGCAGACAATAGTGGAATAGAGGACCCCTTTGTAGGAATGTTAGAAAGAATGTTCAGTAAATATTAGACTCCGATAATGAATGCAATGTTATTCAATGCAGGAAGGGATACAATCTTAGTACTATGTGAATGTTGTTACATTCCATGTATTCGCACTTTAGCGGACCGATTGATCACCATGGTCTTCTCTAGTGAGCAAAAATAAAGGTCAATTTCTCTTGAGAGAACAGTTACATTTGTTAATTGAAAAGCAGGATGATCCGATCCCTTATTCAGACCATGAACAAGATGAGTTTGTCTGAAGGAAGTGCCTTATAAGTTCTTATTACTGCATACATGAAATGCTCTATAAACTACTCCTAGAATGTGATTAATCACTTATTACAACTTGGTATTATAGTAGAGTTGATTCCTGTTATGATTTACACACAGTTCATTTATTTTTTACATGATCATATTGAATAAGTGCATTTACACAGGACTAGAATCGAAAATGATCTGTTTACCTCATCAGAAGATATGAAAGGATGGAATTGAAGATTTTACGCATTTAGGAAATTGCTGCTATTGTTCTAGGTGCCATTCCAGGATTTCAGCCACAAGTAGCCTATTCAATAATAAAAGATTGTATGATCATGTATAACTTTTAACTATATAATTCTGTATTATGCAATATTCAAATGAAGAACATATTGATTATATTATAGTATACACACCTATTTTCAGATTTCTCAAAAGCTTACTTTTTTTCACATTTTCTCTAAAAAACAAAAAAGGTCAGATATCCTCCAAACATCAGACTCTTTTTAAAGCAGATTTAAGGTGTGTAAGGAGGGATTGTTAGAAATAATCAATATATTGGAGCGGAACTTTAATAGATAATTCACTGTTTCTGGACGGTTCATATTTGTCCACTTCCGGTAGTATTACTGGATGTTGTTTTTAGCCTCAGATAGCATAAAGCTAATATTGTATTGTATATATGAGTAGAGGGAGAAGGACCAGTGGAGTTACATACTAAACACACCGCCTCTACCTCTCACTCATTGATGCTGCAATGATACAGTTGCCTGTTTAATAACTGATAAACCTCAGAAGGATTGCATAATAGAATATTGTAGTTGAGAGCTCCAGGACTTCGCTAAGAAGATGGCGACGGTGACGTCATAGGAGGACCCGCCCTCGACGACGTCAGCCTATAGAAGAGTCCGGAGAACCCCATGTGACAAGCGGCCAACAGGATCCAGCCCCCCGCTACCAACCAATGAGAGCACGAGAGCGGAGCGCGTCTTATTTTGAAGTTGTTTATTGTATGGTCGGAAAGGGGTGGTTCTATAAAACATGTTTGTATTGTAGAACCGGGCTCTCTTTTGTTCCGGACCGCCAGACAGTAACTACTGATGAGCTCCACTCAGTCAGTGGCCTGTGGACGCGTGTCCCGGGCTATTGAGCCACAGCTGTGAAACTTTTGTAAAACCTACTTGTAAGTGCTGTTGAATAAATATGTTCATGCTTCATTAGTAGATTTTGTGTTATTAATAAATAAATATTTATTTATTTGAAAGTTAAAATGTATTTCATATCTCAAACATTTGTTCTGTAAATCAATGTAGTATAACATGCTAAAAGAGCTGCAGCCAATAGTGCATTATTTAATTGTTTGCATTTTGATATTGCCCGGAACTAATGTTTTGTGTGTTTACCGCTGCATATTTAGTTGAGGGACGGTACAGTTCATAGTTCAATGAGTCGAGCGGCAGGTGCTCACAGATCTCCGCTATTTAATGTACCAATTATTGACGAAAGAACCTCTTTTCACGACAAGCGGCCAACGAGGTATTTTGTTTAAGTTATCTGTAAAATGTCATTTGTTTCATTTCGCGCCACAGCGTAATTGTGCATTGTCTGGTTTTATTTGTTTTATGTACTGTATAGTTCTCACGGCGTTAACAAGGCATGAGTGGCGGGACCAAAGGTGGAAGCAACAACAATAAACGCCCGTTCCAAAGAACCGACCTGTGTCTGTGTCGTCGTGGAGAGAGCTACACTACTACTGCATCCTTTTATTAAACACTCCTTTTAAAACTTTTAAGGGAGGTTTGCTTTCTTTCTTTTGAACCGACTCCTGGGCTTCAAATAAACGAACATTTCTTACAATATTCTCGACAGAATGCACATCTGCTGTGAATTATAGGCTGATGTTATGTGACATTATTATAAGATTGGGAATAGGTCATGCATCAATGTTAAAAAAGAGCACACAATCACAATACATAACAAGGCTTGGGGAGTACATGTAACGGAGTTACATAATTAGGATACCAAAAAAAGGTAAATGTATTCCCTTACAGTTACAGAAAAAAAGACGTAATCAGATGACCAATACATTTTGAAAAAATAGGGATTAGTAGCAGGATTACAATGGTAAAAAATATCTAAAAATAAAGAATGATATATGACGATGCACATCCGTGCACATTCACGAGTCTCACAACACCACTCTGGTCATCATGGCAAGTGGTAAGAATGCATTTACTGGTTGGACATTTAGTGATGATTTTGTTTTCAAAGAAGAAGGGGGAAACAATATTACAGTGCAGTGCAAGCTGTGCCTTCCTATGAGGGGACCCTCATACCTTCCAGCTGTAAATATACTGTCAAGGAGTCGCAACAAATTTGAAGAAACATTTACAGGTAAGACCAACCGTCAAGGTCAGCTACACAGAAATCCAGTTAGCTAAAGTAAACGTTAGTTAGTGTAGGAAATGTTCTTTTATTCGAAGCCCAGGAGTCGATTTAAAAGAAACGAAGTGAAGCTCCTCTTATAAGTTTCAAAAGGAGTATTAAATAAAAGGATGCAGCAGTAGGTTTTACAAAAGTTTCACAGCTGTAGCTCAACAGCCCGGTACATGCGTCCACAGGCCGCTGACTGAGTGGAGCTCATCAACAGTTACTGTCTGGCGGTCCGGAACACAAGAGAGATCGATTTCACAATACAAATATGTTTTATAGAACCACCCCTTTCCGGCCATAAAATAAACAACTTCGAAATAAGACGTGCTCCGGTCTCGTGCTCTCATTGGTTGGTAGCGAGGGGCTGGATCTTGTTGGCCGCTTGTCACATGGGGTTCTCCGGATTCTTCTATAGGCTGACGTCGACGGGGGCGGGTCCTCCTATGACGTCACCTTCGCCATCTTGGTAGTGATGTCCTGAAGCGCTCACCTACGATATTCTATTATGCAATCCTTCTGAAGTTTATCAGTTATTAAACATGCAATAGTATTATTGCAGCATCAATGAGTGAGAGGTAGAGGCGGTGTGTTTAGTATGTAACTCCACGGATCCTTCGCCCTCTACTCATGTATATGTAAGGTAGTGACCTGTTTGCGCCACAGGGTGGCACTGTGGCGCTGTTGACGCAAGTTTCTGAGGTTTGCTCCGGGAGGGACGCCATGTTTTTTTTAGTGTATCTGCCTGTGTTCTGGAAGGTGTCCATGAAGTCTGGTGGAACAAAGAATAAAAAAAAAAGGTCTCAGCCACAATCCGAACTCCTGTGTCCGGTGTCTCCTTCCCTCCGCTCGCTCCTCGACAAATAAACAACAATTAATAAACACAACGCAGAGTCCAGGGGAGGTGAAGAGGGTCTGGCAGCGGACGCGCCAGAGGCAGCGGGTTACATCTTTGGTGCCGTGACCCGGATTGTGACGCTCCGAGACCAAAGACTGAGAGCAACTGAAACGGACAGCGCCCTACATCCCAAACAACGCTGGATGCCCGGGCTGCATCTTCATCAGTGAGCGGACGGTGTGCCCAGTTTCAGCTCTTCCTGATAAACTGTGTGAAGAATACGGCTGGGCATAAGGGACAGTTGCTTACTGTTGCATGCCTGCTTCTGGAGAGTGCAGTGGAAGAACGTCCACCTTCACCAGCGTATCCTTCCAAACATTGAGTGGGACATTAAAGTGTGTGATTTTTGTGTAAAAAAAAAAAAAAAAAAAATGCTTTGAAAGAAATTTCATTTAGTAACAATATTATGAAGTGGTAGTGCTAGTGGTTAATTGCTATTCTTGACATTTTAGAAGTTTGTGTACAAGGTTGTGTTAAAATTTGATAATAGTGTTGCACATACTTCATGACACGTTATCATACAAGACATAATAATCTCACGTACAACATTTACATTCTGAGGTAGCCTTGCAGTATACAGATTCAGCCCCAGCTAGTGAGACAAAATGTGGAGTGACTATGCAGATTCCCCATTAAGGCTGGAGGCAACCTCTGCTGTGGCCTCAGACATTAAATCCTCCCATGGTCCTGCAACAAGCCCCCACCATGGAACCCAAATCCACCCTTTGAGTGATGGGGCCATGGCGGACCCTGGCATGGTGAGCCCACAGCACCACGTAAGAGACCCTCACACCCACGGGCACCCGCCAAGGCCTGAAGTAAGCACACAGCTGACCCCACTACCCCCAGTGCTGTCCCCTTACTGGATTAATCCTGCCAAAGCACCCACCTGGCGAGGCTTTGAACCTACAATGCAGGCTCCCTTGCCCAGGTTTGACGTCACACCAGCTGCAGGACTAAGACATCAGACCAATCGGTCAGATTACAATTTGCCAAGTGTCATGTCTTCAGTGGATGCTCCTGTGCCCCAGCCAGCAGTGCAGACGGTTACTGGCCCTGCTAACCCACCTCTAGCTGATCCCTATGGGTCCCAAGCCTCCTTACCTCTTCACAGCCCCCCACATCCCACCCAACCAGAAATGCAAATGGTGCCACAGCCCTCCGTGAAACACCCAGCTGCCGTTCAGCACCTCACCCAGCCCTTTAAACCTGGTTCTCAAGGTTACACTGGCTATGCACACTCTACTCCTGCCCCCCAGGTGCATACAGCACCAGGCCCTGTGCACTACCCTCAAGATCCTGTATCCCCCATTCCGGCGCCTGCCACCGGTGCATGGGATCCAAACACAACAATGCCCAGCCCTCTGAATATGGTAAATGCAGCTTCTAGCCACACAGCTCCTCTTCAGGCCCCCGCCTCAGTGCAACTACAGACACCGACAGTCAACCCGCATGCCATCATGTATCCTGGCGCTTTCTCACATGCCATGCCCCAGCCTCAACCCACGAACCCACTCATGCACTCATACCCGTCTGGCCCACCTCCAAGGACTCCTGCCATAACCACAGCTAACCCTGGCGTCTCACAGATGACCTATGGCGGGTTCATGCAGACTCATCAGGTAAAGAATGTCCAAGTATTCACAGGTAACGCGGATAGCAAGATACTTGTCGATGATTGGACACGTGATATGCAGTATCTTCTGGAGGCAATAGAGTTGCCCACACATCTCCGCTTCTCTACTGTGGTGCGACACTTGAGTGGTGAGGCCAGGAAACTGGTCCTGAACCTTCCCCCCCATGAACAGACCCCAGAGAAGGCATTCGAGGAATTAAGAGCAGAGTATGGTGACACGCAGGGCTCCTTGGATCCACTGGCCGACTTCTATGAGGGCAGCCAGCGGCCAGGGGAGTCTGCCTGCTCTTATGCTATTGTGCTGGAGTCTACATTGCGGGCTGTGGAGGAGAACCAAAGAGGAGGCAGGCCCTTTCCTGATCGTGATAGTAAACTCACCCGGCAGTTTCTGAGAGGGCTTAATGATGAAGAGGTATATGCAAGGATTGTACCAATGAAACCCAGGCTCTTCAGCTTCAGAGAGCTGCAGGTTGAACTGCGAAATCTAGCAAGAGAAACTAAAAAGTTCCAGTCACAACACAAATCAAAGAAAACATATGCACAAGTGCATGTTGCATCTGAGAGTAGTGCACTCGTGAAGACGGAGAGAACAAAACATGCCTCAGAGTTATCAGAGCTGACGGAGATGGTCCGAAAGTTAACCCTGAGTCAACAGGAACACATGGCTAAGTTGTCTCACCTTGAAGCAAGAATCACTGCTCCAGTCCCCATCCCTCCCCAAGACCCCAGCCACCTCCAGTGAATCCCATCCCCAGTGCAAGTGTCACATGCTACCGGTGTGGGAAGCAGGGACATATAGCCCGTGTCTGCAGAGAAGTCTTTCCCAATCCCAACCCAGCATGGGCTCAACAACCTCAACCAGTGAGCCCTGCAGAGGTGAACACGCCTGGGTCATCTCGGCCTTTAAACGCCTAGAGCCCATGGTAGCCGGGGAAACCATGGGCGGGCAGCAAGGTCCCCTATTGCAGAAAGAAGAGACCAGTGATGGAGTAAAGGGCCCCCCCTTGGTGGGTCCCAGGAACGAGGGAGAGGTGGAAGTCAATGGAATAAAGTGCAGGGCCCTCATCGACTCTGGCTCCCAAGTAACAACTGTTACTGACACATACTGGCGTAACCACCCCATCCTTCGAGAGCAAAAGCTGCAGTCCTCTAAAGTACCCATAGAAGGCGCTGGAGGCCAGAAAGTGCTTCATCGAGGTGTCCTGTGCATCGAATTGAAGGTAATGGGAAAAGAGTACAAGACTGTACCAGCTTTTGTCGTTCCAGATTCTGAATATCGCTCCACAGTCCCTCTGCTTGTAGGGACCAATGTCACTCGTGCTGTCAAAAGCCATCTCCAAGCAACCTATGGCCAGCAGTTTCTCCACCAAGTCAAAGAAAGCCATCCAGAGTGGTACACAGCTCTACTGGAGGTTGGAGACACCAAACAGAGTGAAGGCGATGACACAGTGGGCCCTGTTGTGTACACCGGCCGGAAGATCTGCATTCCTGGAGGGAAAGAGATGGACTTAATGTGCAAGATTAAAGCAGGCCCACAGAGGAAGACTTACACAGCCCTGATTGAAGGCCACCCATCCCTGCAGCTCCCTCAAGATCTTTTGGTTGCAAAGGTGCTTGCTGATGTGAAAAGAGGCTGTGCCCCAGTCAGAGTAATGAACCTGTCCCAGCGTGCTATTATAATCAAACCGCATACACAACTAGCCAATGCTTTCCTGGTGGACAATGTTGTGGAGTTTCCTGATAAAAAGCAGGGGGACGGGGAAAGTGAAGGGGACAATGGAGCCTGTCTGAGCTTCGATCAGGTGGTGGCGGGCTGTGCGGTGGATCTTAGTGAAGCGGCGGTGGAGAACGAACACCAGCGCTCCCTCCTTAGGGAGCTGGTGGAGAAGAATGCAGGTGTGTTCTCACAGAATCCCACAGACTATGGCCACACAAAGACTGTGCAGCATGAAATCCCTCTGGTTGACTCTAAGCCCTTTCGGCTTCCATATCGCAAGATCCCCCCCTCCCAGTGGCAGGATGTCAGACGATTGTTGAGTGAGATGGTGGATGCAGGAGTCATCCGGCCTAGTAAGAGCCCATATGCATCACCCGTAGTGATCGTAACTAAGAAAGATGGGTCACTGAGGCTGTGCATCGATTATAGGAAGCTCAACTCCTGCGGCACAAGAGACGCTTTCCCTCTGCCACGGATAGAGGAGGCCCTGGAGGCTCTGGGTCAAGCAAAGTACTTCTCCACTCTCGACCTCACATCTGGTTATTGGCAGGTGGAAGTAGCGGAGCAGGACAGGCACAAGACGGCGTTCAGTACTCCCATGGGGCTGTTTGAGGCTAACAGAATGCCGTTTGGGCTACAGAACGCTCCGTCCACCTTCCAGAGACTCATGACCTGCTGCTTTGGTGATCTCAACTTCACTCATCTCCTGATTTATCTCGATGACCTCATTATATTCTCCAAAACCTTTGATGAGCATCTGGAGAGATTGCAGCTGGTGTTTGATCGGCTTCGAGAGCATGGCTTGAAGTTAAAGCCCTCCAAGTGCTGGCTGGTGAGGGAAGAGGTGCAGTATTTGGGTCACTTGGTGTCTGCAGAGGGCGTCAGGACAGACCCGGAGAAGATCAGCAGGGTCAAGGAGTGGGCGCGGCCTACCAACCGGAGAGAAGTGTTGCAGTTTTTGGGATTTGCTGGATACTACAGACGGTATGTGCAGGGCTACTCCGCCTTAGCTGCTCCCTTGTACCGTCTCACCTCTGGTGACCCCAGGAAGAAAAAGAGAGGTGGAAAGAGAAGTGTGGATCCTGACCCACCCTTCCTGTGGACTAATGAGTGTGAGGAGGCATTTCAGTCCCTAAAAAGAAAGCTGATGACTGCTCCCGTACTGGGCTACCCAGACTACAGCCTGCCGTTTCTCCTTCAGACTGACGCCTCTGGGGGTGGGCTTGGCGCTGTTTTGGCACAGGTGCAGGATGGAGCTGAGAGGGTCATAGCCTACGCCAGCAGAGGTTTGAGCCCGGCAGAGACGAGGTATCCTGCACACAAACTCGAGTTCCTCGCTCTAAAGTGGGCGGTGACAGATAAGTTCTATGACCATCTCTACGGACGCAAGTTCTCTGTTCAGGCAGACAACAACCCCCTTAAGTATGTGATGACCTCAGCGAAGCTGGATGCTACGGGCCAGCGGTGGGTGTCGCGGCTGTCTGCATTCGACTTCGACATCCAATACAGACGGGGGCAGAGTAACTCAAATGCCGATGCTCTCTCTCGTTTGTCCACTCAGGAAGTAACCCAGGTCCTACAAACTTGCCCCCAGCGGGTGACCAGCGAGCAGTGGGAGACACAAACCATGCCAGAACCAGAAAGCCCTCCAGGTGAGGGTGCTGCTGCCTCCACAGAGCCTGTACCCAGCCAACTCCCAGAAGCAAGTGAGCCCTATGGGGACGTGGGGACAGAGTCACTCCCTGCCATGACAAGGCAGGAGATCCGCACAGCGCAGAAGGGAGACCCTGTGATTGGCCCAGTCTTGCACTTCAGGAGCCGGAACCAAAAACCATGCCGCAGCGAGAGGGTCGGAGGGGGTGAGCAAGTGTGCCTTCTCTTAAAGGAGTGGAGGAGGCTAACGGTAAAGGATGGAATCATGTACCGCTGCATTCAAGACTGTCAGAGAGGGGCAGTGGAGCAGCTTCTGCTCCCAGAGAATCTCCGCACAGCAGTCAAGACTGCTCTTCATGATGACTCAGGGCACTTGGGATTTGAGAGGACATTGCAGATGATAAGAGAAAGATTTTACTGGCCAAGAATGTTCCAGGAAATCAAGGCGTGGTGTGAACAGTGTGAGAGATGCTGTCTCAGAAAGACTCCTACTGCAAATCTCAGAGCTCCCCTGGTCAGCATCCACAGTAGCACACCGATGGAGCTTGTTTGTGTGGACTTTTTGACCCTGGAGAAATCCAAAGGTGGTATTGAAAATGTGCTAATTGTGACAGACCACTTCTCCCGCTATGCACAAGCCTACCCCACCAAAGATCAAAAAGCACGCACAGTTGCTAAGGTGCTATGGAGAAACTATTTCTGCAGGTTTGGCTTCCCAGCAAAATTGCATGCAGACCAAGGGCGCAATTTTGAAAGTGCTGTTGTGAAAGAGCTGTGCAAGTGTACTGGCATCACTAAGACACACACCACACCATACCACCCCCAGGGTAACGGGACCACGGAAAGGTTCAATAGGACCCTGTTAAACATGCTGGGGACGTTAGAGCCTCACTTGAAGCCCCGCTGGCATGAGCATTTGGATGCTATGACACATGCATACAACTGCACACGGCATGACTCGACTGGGTTTACACCACATTACCTGATGTTCGGTAGACATCCCAGACTCCCAGTTGACCTGATTTTTGGGCTCCCCACCAAGAATGAGCCAGGTGGGTACAGTGATTATGTCCAAACTCTCCACGACTGTCTGTCACAGGCTTACGCTCAGGCCAACCAGATGTCGCGGCAGGCTAAGGAGCAGCAGAAGAAGTACTATGACAGAAAAGCAAAGAGTCAAGTCTTCAGTCCAGGGGATAGAGTTTTGGTCAAAGTATGTCATGTGGAGGGGCGGCAGAAACTGGGAGACAGGTGGGAGTCTCGTCCATACATTGTGGTGAAAAAGCAACCTGGCATCCCTGTGTATGTGGTGCAACCAGAGAATGGAGGGACAGAAAGAGTGATTCACCAGAACCTCCTGACACAATGTATGTTTCTCCCAGTTGAGCAGGGCGGAGGAGCAGTGGGAGAGGAGGCTTTGGATGTGAGAGAGGCCGGCACTGAGTCGGATACAGCTGAGGACTGGATGACGGAGGATGCAGAGGAAAATGTGGGGAGAACACGAGCTGGGAGAACAAACAGACAGGATGAGCACACAAGCACAGAGAACATGGACATGGATGCAGGACAAATGAGTGGAGGGGAGACAAGTGGAGCTGTAGTTGGTGACAACACCCCTCAGGGTCCCAGTTTCCCTAGGAGAAACCCACCAAGGAATCGACGTCTCCCACAGAAACTAAGCTGTGAGGCCCAAGTCATAAAGTCAGAGGGTGACCAGGAGAAGATCAGAAGAGGATGGAAGTTGTGGCAGAGGGTTAAAGCAAGACGAGCAGCAGGCCACGTGTAACACAGCAGTTGTAGTACTGAGTATCTGAGTGGTAGTTACATACGCAGTCATGACACAACCCAATCATTTATTCACCACACATGTATTACCTCTAATGAATTTTTCATTGTTTGAGCGCCACACGTTAAGTGGGTGGTCTTTGTTCTGTTTATATTTACATGTTTGGTTTCATCTGATGGCTGGGACGCCATCAATTAAAGAAGGGGCGGATGTAAGGTAGTGACCTGTTTGCGCCACAGGGTGGCACTGTGGCGCTGTTGACGCAAGTTTCTGAGGTTTGCTCCGGGAGGGACGCCATGTTTTTTTTAGTGTATCTGCCTGTGTTCTGGAAGGTGTCCATGAAGTCTGGTGGAACAAAGAATAAAAAAAAAAGGTCTCAGCCACAATCCGAACTCCTGTGTCCGGTGTCACCTTCCCTCCGCTCGCTCCTCGACAAATAAACAACAATTAATAAACACAACGCAGAGTCCAGGGGAGGTGAAGAGGGTCTGGCAGCGGACGCGCCAGAGGCAGCGGGTTACATATACAATACAATATTAGCTATATGCTATCTGAGGCTAAAAACAACAGCCAGTAATAAGGAGATAACACTTTCTTTTACCCAACTTTGTAACTGCAAGCTTTCTTTTCTTTTTATCCCAACCAGTCACATAATCAACATACTTCCACCACTCATTCAAACCATCCTGTAGATCGTTGAAACAACCTGTGTTTCTTACCTGTTTCAAAACACTAAATAAGTAAATTATTAATGTTATGCTCATCATTTCCAACCCCCATCTAGTATTATATGTTATGCAACATTTGTTCCTGTCATTGAAAACTCCTTATGGTCTAACGTGTAAGAAATAATAATCAATATTCCGAGTAACCGCAACACTGACTTATTTTGAAATGCAATCTTATTTTGAATCTGATGTATACAACATTGATGACGCTTGAGGCCGGACGGAGGAAAGCTGCGGGTTTGAGCGTTGTTTTCCTAAACGAGCGGAATGTAAATACAGGGTGAATAGGGGAATCACTTGTGGTGTTATACATAAAACACACAATGATTAATTCTCCTTATTGCAGCTGTAATACCAAAAGGAGGGAGATGACCCTATGCCATGTATACACCGAACTGACCGGAAGTACTGATACGACTTGAAGCGACCAATAGGAAGAGGCGACTTCTGGACAAAGAGCAATGCAACACAGGGAGCGGTCTCTTTTTGCTCGGACCCTCGGACAGTGAACACCTCGTGAATTCTATTCAAGTTTTGGGCCTGTTCAAGTGTGTATTGAGCTTTAGGGCCACAGCTGTGAAACCTTTGTAAAACCTACTACTGCATCTTTTATTAAACACTCCTTTTATAACTTTTAAAGGAGATTTGCTTTCTTTCTTTTAAACCGACTCCTGGGCTTCGAATAAACGAACATTTCCAACAATCGTAACTTCAAAACGTTATTGGCTTGTGCCATAATTACAAACAAAATGAAACTCCAACTTCTTTCGGTAAATTATGTTACATATTGCAATTAGCTTTGAATTTCCAATGAGTATCCAAATTATTCCTAACTTTTAAAATCCCTATTTAAAGTCAAAATGCAATATGTTAACAACTACTCTCATTTCTGGAGAAGGAAACACCAATTGTGTAGATAGAATAAAACCAGTAAAACCATGATGCCGCCAGAATGAATGAATTTCCTGGCTGTTGTTCCTGAAAAGGTGTGGATGAAATATACTTCTGGATCAGGATCAATTACCCAAGGCTTCCCTTCCTGTCAATCACATAACCTCTTTAGATGTATCAGCCCTCTCTTGTGCCAAACTCCATTCACCAACCCCATGTGAATCTCTGCCTGAATCGTGTGCAGAACTCCCTTCCTAAGCACCAGACAAAACTGCTTCTACCTGTTAGTGTTTAGAGGTTAGAGAGCTGGGACATGAATTCAGAAATCCAACATAATGTCATCACATGTTTCCTAGGAACTTAGATTACTTCTGTGAAACTATTGTTGTGTTTATCACCCTCCTTATTCTCATAATCTCAAACTGTGTGTAGTTGAGCCTTACCCTTTGTTCCACTATTTTATTCATCTTACCTGGACCATGTATATCGAGTAGTTGGAGGAACCTGGGATATAAGATTTACATTGTCAACCTATATGCTGTATCTGCTGTGCATATTACAAACAAAACTTTTGAACCTTTGATACTTCTCAGTCTCTACTAGAGAAAGGGCGCTGACTAACTTAGTTCCCATTTCATCACATACTATTTTTAGCTTAACTTTAACTATTCTTATTATCTCCACACTTACTAACCCCAGGTATCATATCTGTTTAAAAAAAACATTAACAAATCCAATATCTTTATCACAGGTGAACTTCTTTCATTGGTTCCACTCTGGAATTGTATCTGTCAGCAGCCTCTCGGCAACTGATTCTGCTTTTCCTGTAAAAAATGTAAAGAAAATGGAAACAATATCATCATTTATAAAAAAAATGGAATTGTTAATCATGGAATTTTAATTTGAGCAAACATGTTGCCTCTCCCCCTTTCCACACATCTTAACAAAGAGGTGTAACAAAAACCTGGTCAAGAAAAATAACTTCAGTTAAGCAAAAGTTAAAAAACACATCAATCATTATTCAGACACTTCAAATCATTATTGTTTAAACATCAAACTCTCCCGTTAAAGAGTGTCTCTCTCCATCCATCAGTCCTGGAAGAAACAAAATCTCTGGATTTAGTTTGTGTTAGTTCAGAACATGCTCAGTTAGTCTCTGTTCCTCTGTAAACTCATGCAATTGCATTGATCAGATGCAAACATTCATTCTCACTCACACAGTCGGGTCTGGTCGGGTTCAACCCAGAGTCAGTCATCAACAGTGCTGTTGTAAAATAACACTGTCAGCCCCGGTCAAAGGTCATTCGGTCTCAGTCTTATGGTCACGTCATGCTCTGCAGAGTCTTTAATTATTCCGTCATATTCTTCATTTACAAAAAGACTCATATGTTTCCTTTTATTACTACTATTTTTAAAATATGTCTTATCATTCAATTAGGACAGTGTCGTGGTTATGTAGAGAGACGTCCCGGACGTACGCACATTCCAATCTACTTATATTAACCTGTCCAATGAACATATACCAGATGTGTAGGTCACTGCCTTTTGACCTTCTAAGGTGTCAGCTTTATTCCCACAATATATAATGTCGAAACTGTTGAGATATTGCACACATCTGGGGTCGCACCTTGTGTGAAACCTTCTAAAGAATCTCAGTCCCTGCTTACTTCAAGATACTTTACTTAGATTACATTAAGAAAGACTGCTTCCCTCATGTTAAGTTAAGTAATTGTTAAGCCATCACTTCCTTTTTAATCTACTGGATCTTTATCACCACCGAATTCATACAAAAATCTCTAATAGATCTTATTTCCAATACTCTTCACATACTCACTATCTTAAATCAAAACATTATTAGGATCTGTATAACTCTGCTCGATTCTCTTAATATCCTTCATTATTTATTATCAATTCTAGTCTTCTTGAAAGATATTTCAAGTCTTTAATCTGGAAAATAATGTGTGGAACTATGAGAGCTCTGACATGTTATAATTACAACTTCAATCTATAAGAATTTTTTAAATAGGAGCGACTTTAATAATGGTTTGCATTCACGTGGTTAATTATATTTGACATGGTCTGTAATCTAATGTTGGAGTTATCACTATGACAAGTTTGTTTCAATTAAATATCATATCTGAGATCAAGTTTGTACTGAATCTCTCCCTCCTTCTGTAGATCAAAACTCCCACAATTTAACTTTACCAAAGTCACACCCCAATATAGGCTCTGAAATAATAATAGGTTAACACGATTAAAATGTTCCTAACCTATTCTCCTGACTCCTAAACAGTTTCTACCAAACGTGTAGTGGATCTTGCTTATGTCTATAATTTCCCCCTTTTGCCAATAATGTGTTTCAGATTTATTTACTCATTCACTTTAAAAACGTCCTCTTTTCAATTATCATTTACCAATCTATAAAATCTTATGTAATAACACATTCGATATTTGATCTTAAATTTAAAAAGCCAATTCTAATTCTTTAATGTGTTCCACTTATGTGTATACGTGAGTGAATGTGTTTACACAAACTCACTCATTCAAACTCCCCTTCCTGCCACCTCTGCCCTCTGGCTTGATGACCCCCTTCCTCCTCACATTCTGCCTATTGACTTTTTCGCCCCTTCCTCTGCGTCTGGTTATTGACAGTCTTTGACTTTTTGAACCTGCATTCCACATCAAGCTTCTCTCCTTGTACGGATTTTCATTTCAGCATTAGTCTGCTCGATCACCGTCTCTGGATGTCGTTCATGGGGGGCGGAACCCCGTTTTCATGTGTCTCATTATTGTCCATCAGAATCTGTGCTCTGAATCAACCCTTGTTGCTCTGGACCTCTGTGCTCTTATCGGAAGGACTGGTGATGAGTAGATCTCTGTCAGTCAGCATGATGCGTGTTTGTAGCTGACCCAGGTGGAGATGCAGACGGATGCAGTTCTAGACAAAGCCCTGCTGTTGCCTTCAATCTCTGTTGAATAGTGAGGAAATCGCTGTGGGGGATGGACTTTCGCATTATTCAGGAGAGTTGGGGGTCTGTCACCAGATTGCAGAGGGACAGTCCAGGTTGCAGCTCACTTTAACCTATGAATCTCAACACACTGGTTAAATAAATCCACTTAATTTTCACTTTTTCAACTAAACATGTCTTCTGTCTTGTGTATTAAATGCCATCTACTGTAATCAACTAAATTAATGTCTTCTAACCACATATCTCTCAAATGCATTTGACTTAACTCCTTTAGGGAACTATTTTCTTCCATAAATTAAAATATTCACGTCCAAAAACCATATTCCCACACATTATCTTTGTACGGCCTCTGTTTTCTGGCATTTTCTTTTCTTCTACAATAAAAACATTCTGAAGTTTTAAAAAAAAGTTAAAATCCCTCTTACTTAACCTGTACAACCCAGCAGAGCATGTTAACAGATCACTAAGATGTAAATTGATTCAAGTGTAGTCATATGATTCACTCCTTTATTTATTTTTATACTTAGTGTTAACACTTTTATATATATTAATAATCGCTAAACTTCTTTTTAACAGCACTTTCTTATAAGTAATCCCTGTTCTTTAAACTGTTTCTCCTCTCTTGTTTAATGCTTACAGACAGATGACTCCTGAGTCTCCTCTCTGTGTGTGAAAACATCAAAGTTAATTTACATGATAACACCATTTGGGCTCACCAAGATGTTTCCCCATTCACAAAACTCACACAGGAACAATTGGGTCTATTCCCTGTTCATGCACGACTGCATGGCCACACACAGCTCCAACACCATCATCAAGTTTGCTGACGACATGACCGTCATCGGCCTGATCACAGACGGCGAAGAGATGGCGTACTGAGAGTAGGTCAGAGCCCTGACATCTTGGTGCCAGGACAACAACCTCCATCTCAACGTCAGCAAAACAAAGGAGCTGATTGTGGACTACAGGAAGAGGCAGAGAGAGGCACACACACCCATCACCATCGACGGGACTCCTGTGGAGAGAGTCAGCAGCTTCAGGTTCCTCGGGGTAAACATCAGTGAGGACCTGAGATGGACACATCACACCAGAGTCATATCCAAGACGACTCGACAGCGGCTCTTCTTCCTCTGCAGGCTGCGAAAGTTCAACATGGACTCCAGGACACTCTGCAACTTCTATAGGTGCACCATCGAGAGTATCCTGACTGGCTGCATCACCGCCTGGTATGGCAGTTGCACCGCCCTCAACCGTAAGACTCTACAGAGGGTGGTGAAAACTGCTCAGCACATCACCAGGACGGAGCTGCCATCCATGGAGACCTCTACACCCAGCGGTGTAGGAAGAAGGCCGGTAGGATATTAAAGGACCCCCATCACCCCAGCAACAATCTGTTCTGTCTGCTGCCGTCCGGCAGACGGTACCGCAGCATCCGGACCAAGACCACCAGACTCAGAGACAGTTTTATACCACAGGCTATAAGACTGCTGAACTCCCGAGTTCTGTGAATGTCTACTCACATCTGTTTATAGTACACACTTATATATATTTTACATATCTGCCATATACATCTGTTATACGTAATATATGCATCTGTCCATACCTCCTCATTCAACAGTGTAAAGTGGCGGTTTAGTATGTAACTCCACGCATCCTTCTCCCTCTACTCATATACAGTATACAATACAATATTAGCTATATGCTATCTGAGGCTAAAAACAACATCCGGTAATACTACCGGAATTGGACAAATATGATCCGTCCAGAAACAGTGAATTATCTTTTAATGTTCCGTTTCAATATATTGATTATTTCTAACATTAGCTAACGTTAGCTAACTTGTACTACTTACGTGAAAAATATTTTGGGACGATAAGTGGTAATGCTTGTGACCGGAATGGTGTTTGGTAACAACACTAGCCCCAGACCGGAATAAGTTTATGGCAGTTAATTGAAGTTTGAGTGTCAAGTGTAAAGTGTGAATAGCATACTTAACAAAGTACATTTACTTTATATGCGTATTATTCCCGCTATTAATCTGACAAACGATAATCGTAACAAAGGAAGGAATAGCTGGACCCACAATTAAACAACGAACATAAAACATTATATTCGGCTCAATCCATTAATTTATTCACAAGTATTGAGGTAATCCAAAAGTAACGGAAAGTAATCAGGTTACGTTACTTTAATATTGTGATACTTAGATTAGGTTGCTGACTACATTTTTTAACAGGTAATGAGTAATTGTAACGGAATACATTTTTAAAGTAACCCTTCCAACCCTGTACATAACTATACAGTATGTCTATTAAAGCTATGCAGATGCATCAGCACCTGCTTGGCAGTCAAAATTCTGAATCTTCTGAAGGCTGCATTCAATTCTGCTATCTCCATAACAATTATTATTTATTCTAATGTATTTTAAATAACTCAGTCTTTTGCAATGTGGTTTTGCACAAGTTCAAATCACAAGTAATTGGAGATTGTGCAGCTTTGAAAACAAATGTTTTAAAACTACATATTGACAATATTTAAGACCATCTTATAATTGCAAACTAGATGTAAAAGTTGTACTTTATTTGGCAACCTCTCAAGCTATTAATAAATCAATAATAAGTATCTCTGAAGATGAATGATTGAATTGCTGATACTAAAAGTCCGTTATAAGGGAAAAGCAGAGTGATAGCGCCACCTGCTGGACACAATTGCTCTGTGCTCATGATGTTGTTTTTGTTGGTTCTTATTAACTGAGCATTTGTATTAATTATTATTAATCCTGATATAATGTGGTTTGTAAACATAGTGATGATGGCCGTTACAATTACCCAAAGCAAAAAGTCGCACTATAAAAAGGATGTTTTTTTCAATCCAAGCCCAAGCCTTCAGTTATTTACATTATTTAAGGGGAAAGCAGCAAATCTTTACATTTGCCATGATATAACCGTTATTTTACATAAATAATGACATCAAAAATCAATAAAGGGTGACACATTTATCTTAATCACTTAATGATTAACTGACTACACTACTATTTCACTTATTGTCTTTTGACTGTATCTGTAAAGTTAATGACACACGCACACCTGTATGTTTTTTTTCATTTTTGTTGTTGCAGAAGAAATAGGGAGATGTTTTTTTTCTCTCTTCTTTTTATTGATGCTGAAACAATTACACACCTCACATTATGAATTATGAGTCACAGCATGCAAATCATGTCGTCTGCACTGTACCGTGTGATAGGGCGGAGAAGCTGCCTGCACACAGCTTGAAGAAAAAATGTTACATTCACAGAGAAGCCGATGGTGATTATTTTAAGGCTGAAGGTGGTGACAGGCAGCCGACGCCTTAAATATTCCCACATCGCATTGCTCCACCTCGAATTAACGCAGTTTGTCAGCGTGAAGCCGTGCGTAAAAAGAAACTGCGTGCAGCGGAGAGGAGGCGTTTACAGGCATTTTCACATAAATCACTCTGATCATTGCAAACGAAGCAGTCGGTGTTCCTGCACAGAGGGTCCGTGTATCAGCGTTGTTGTTGTGTCTGTTGAGGATACATTTAAGCGATTTTATTGTTATTGTTATTAATATTATTGGGGAGCAAGCTGCTTCCATCGGCTGCAGAGCAAACAGAGGTAAGAGACACCCAGAAAAAAACTGTAACACAACACCATTCAACACTGGTTTAATACACACACACACACACACACACACACACACACACACACACACACACACACACACACACACACACACACACACACACACACACACACACACACACACGAATCTGAAACGTCGATAACTGAGCTGAATTACGCGTCTGTTTCCTCGCGTGAAATGCACATTTGAATCTCCTACAGGGCAGGGCAGTCTTTCCAGTAATGTTTTTTTCTTTATCCGCAACTGCTGCATTCAAATGTCTTTGTGTCTATATTTTCTTTAGCTGTCTTTAGCCATTTAGGTTGCATTTTGTGAATTGTTTAACATTTCCAGCAGCATGTTCTGTGCCCCTCGACAAACTGTAAGCTTTCTGATGGTTTAGCATTTCTTATATTAAGCTAAGCATAATATTAACACAATGTTCCCTTATCATGCATAAATTGGCACCTGCACCTAAATTATACCTAATTAATATTATTAATGCTATGTTGTCTGGACTACTTACATCAGTTTCTAAACTGACTATGAATATATTACCTTTTATGCTGTTAAATGTTGATAATAGTAACACAATGTTCCAATATTATCCCATAACATTCTCATTGTGGCTCTCTCGAAGGAGGTGAGTCTCTGTTTTGCCTCATGAAGATTTATTTATCTGCTGTAGTAGTCTATATTGTTACCTCCCTATGAAAAATGCACAACATATTTTATAATGGCTCCAAAAGCGAGTTAATCCTATAGACCCCCATATAAAACCTGCTTACTTAAAGGAAACAAAAACAGTGTTGGTCTCTCTAGATAATTCAACCACATATTGCAACTACACTGTAGAAAAGACTCCAAAGTTGTGTTGATGTTCAGTATTTTCAGTTGTTGGGTGTAAATGACGAGGGGAGGAGGGGCTAGCTCACGTGTTTTGTGTGACGTGGCACTAGGTCAGACGGTGGCCATTACAAGTAGTTGCGGGAAGGTTTTGTTGTGTTAGTGTGCGTAAATGACGGTGAGTGTTGTCCACAGTACTGTTTATGTTGTTCTGTAGTTCATGTGGACGAATGTTTGTGAGGTTACGTGTGAGATATTTATAGTTTACCGCTAAGTTTTAGACCTATTGTTTCGCTAACCCGATTACCGGAAGTAGCATGTCTGTGGCGTTTCAGAATAAGAGCATCGGCTGCCTCTATGTTTATTGTTTAAGTATGTATAGTTAACTTTGCATTCAGGTATTGTGTTCATTTCTTTGTAGGAAGACCACACATATACAAACATCCAAACCATTAAAGGACATAATAAAGAAGGTCAAGTATCATCTCAGCTCCTCATTTCTGGACAGTGGACCTTTGGCCTTAAGTGGTGTTCTGGCCGACACACGGGGGTGAACCTAGTGATAAACTAGAGAACTACTTACTTAGAACTACTACTTACCTCAGAGATGGAACTGCTGAGTATGAGGCCTATATACTCCCCTGTCTCCAGCGCTGCACACCAGACATTCGCAGCAGGATGATAGAGCCGAGCTAGAGCATATTCGTCAGGAAAGGCTTCTACTTCAGCAGACACAGCGACGTATGTCATCAGATCTAGAAGAACTCAGAGCACTGCGAGCAGAAATGAGACAGTTAGTGGATACGGTCCGTAACCTACAAACTCCATCACTACCTAACAACAAGTCAGACCTAACAGTGATGCAGCCCCCACCACCCTTTGTAGGTGAACCTGATCGTGAGGATGAGGATGATTGGCCTGCACCACCACCATCACCTGATCCAGTAAGTTGAGAGCTGCTACCTGGTGAGTATTCCATACCTCATCACCTCAACGCGAGTCTAAATGAGCTTCCACCAAAGGAAGAAGTAGTTCCAGCTCCAGTTAATCAGCGGTTTGTGGGTCAGCAACAAGTACATCACTCAGCAATAGGTGCCCTTCCTGCTTAGTGGCCAAGGGAGAGCCATGTGGATTATCCACCTCCCTGGTACCTGTCGGCTCAGCCGTCACCACGACCACCCAGTTTTTCTCCAACTGAGCCCAAGTACCAAGCAGTGTATGGTGGTCACAGGAGTGCGCCTAGCAGTAACCCAGTTCCTCTGCCGCAGCCTCCTTCACATAGGTCATGGACATAGCCACTGCCCTCCAGACCCGCCCTCATACCAGAGCCAGGTTATCATGGGCCACGCCCAACAATCCGCAACTTCTCAAGCCGGGACCCAAGTGAGTTTGCAAGGCTCAAGATCTACTTGGAGAACCTCTTACCGCCAGTTGCAACAGAGATGTTCAAGTATCAGGTGTTGGTGCAACTAGAAGAAGCCAGGTTAATAGCAGACGCTTACCTGAACTTTCCTACACCCTTCTCAGACACTATGGCTGCCCTTAACGATAAGTTTGGTCAACCCCATCAGATAGCGCTGAAGTGCATTGCTGCTGTAATGGACTCTCCGGATATTAAGCAGGGAGATGTTGCTGCATTTGAGAAGTTTGCTCTTCAGATCCAGTCATTAGTGGGAATGCTGAGAACCATAGGGTCTGAGGGAGAAGTGGAACTACAGTGTGGTTCACATGTAGCCCGTCTGCTGAGTAAGCTACCACCTGAACAGAGAGCAGATTTTCGCCGCTGT
This sequence comes from Eleginops maclovinus, assembly GCF_036324505.1. NCBI lineage: Eukaryota > Metazoa > Chordata > Actinopteri > Perciformes > Eleginopidae > Eleginops > Eleginops maclovinus. The sequence continues at coordinate 255,761 of NC_086357.1, read as the reverse complement.
ATGTTCCGTCAGGGCTCAAAGACTCACAACCTTACAGATCTCTCAGAGTGATTGAAATACGAGTCCTGGTGCCAGGACTCAGAAGGACAGTCGACCATGGAGGGATCGAAGGAGTCATCATCCAGACCTGAGGGACGGCAGGGCAAGCACCACACCACTGTGCTCCATGGTGCCAAGGACACTCGCATTAAACCAGAGGCTCATGTTCCAGGTAACTCATTCAAAGGGAACAAGAGAAAGCCATACTGTCCGTACTGTAATAATGAGGACCACTACCTCAGTCAATGTACAGCAGTAACCAAGCTGACTAAAGATCAGCTGACAGATAAGAATAAGATAAGGATATGGACAAAAAATAATAAGCGGTGTTGGTGCTGTGCACGGCCGCACCAGGCAGCTCAGTGCAACTTAAAGAAGACATGCAGCCTCTGTCAAGGGAAACATCTCCAGGTGCTGCATGATGTGAGCTCAAGGCCACCTAAAGCAGCCTCAGCATTAACCTCGGAGAATCATAGCATGAGGCCCACAACTGAGGTATTGTATTCAAGTGTGACCCTGGAATACCAGTAGAGGAAGGGTCGTGAAACGTAGTACATTCCTCACCACTTGGTAAGCCATAATGGCAAGAACAGACATGTGTTCAACTGCTCCTTTCAGTATCGAGGGCAAAACTTCAATGACTATCTGTTGCCTGGGCCTACCTTAGGAGCATCACTCCTTGGAGTCCTGCTACGCTTCCGAGAGTATGCAGTAGCAATCAGTGGAGACATCAAGGGCATGTTCCACCAGGTCTGCCTCCCAGAAGATTGAGCCCTGCTCAGATTTGTTTAGCGTGACAGCAGTCAAGAGTCACCTGCTGTATACGAGTGGCAAGTGTTGCCCTTTGGAATGATGTGTAGCCCCTGCTGTGCTACGTTTGCTTTAGAGCACCACGTCACAGACCATAGTCAGTCAGATGAAGAGGTGAGGAGCTCAGTCGAGAAATGCTTTTATGTAGACAACTGCCTACAGAGCGTCCCCATCATTTCTGAGGCGAGGCACCTGGTCGACAAGTTACGAGCCATCCTAGCTTCTGCAGGTTTCGAGCTGCGTCAATGGGCCAGTAATGAACCACAGGTCATCAGTCACCTACCAGAAGAGAGTCGCTCTACTAGTGTTGAGCTATGGCTGGCTCAGAACAACACAGATGCCCCAGAATCCACTCTAGGGCTGAGCTGGCTCTTCCAAAGGGATGTTCTGGGCTACAAGCATCGTCCTGTCGATCATGGGGAGATCACAATGCGCAACATCTACAAAGTGCTGGCAAGTCAGTATGACCCTTTAGGGTTCATCTTACCCTACACAACCAGGGCAGAAATACTCGTCAGGCACCTCTGGGATAAACATCGTGGATGGGATGACCCTCTGCTACCTCAAGAGTTTCTACAGCAGTGGAAAGTCTGGGAGGAAGAACTACAGTTCCTGCCTCAGGTCAGCCTGCCCCGGCCATACCTACCTAAGCAAGTGGACATCTCTGCTCTACAGAGAGAGGTACACATATTCTGCGACGCCTCTGAAGAAGCTTACGGCTCGGTGGCGTACCTTCGAACCACTGACAGACATGGTGTGTACCATTTCTGATGGCCCACTCGAGAGTCACTCCTAAGCGGTTCCACTTCATGCCCAGACTGGAACTCTGTGCAGCACTCACTGGTGCACAGCTGTCGCCGGTGCTGCTAAGGGAACTTACCATCAATGTTGACCAGATCATCTTGTGGTCTGATTCCACAACAGTGTTAACATGGTTGAAGTCCGAGTCCTGCCGATTCAAGGTCTTTGTCGGCACCCGCGTGGCTGAGATACAGGAGCTGACTGACAGGCACACCTGGAGGTATGTTGATACCGCGAGGAACCCAGCAGACGATGTGATACGGGGTAAGAAGCTTAAGGAGCTCATAGAGATAAACAGATGGAACCAGGGACCTCCCTTCCTCCTGCTGAGTCCAGACTTGTGGCCAGATGATCCAGCTGTCCACCAAACAGAAAATGCCTCAGAGCTTCGCAAGTCTACATTCTGTGGGCTCGCCGTAGTAGCATCGAGTCAGCCTTCTGCAGACCCAAGTTGTCCTAACTCCGGGAAGGAGTTGCTGGAAGAGACAGTGCGGGAGCTGCACGGGGCGGCTGGGTCTAACGACCCACCTACTGCTGAACACTTCTACCAGGCAGAGCGGTTGACCCTCCAAAGGGCTCAGAGGGATAGCTTCCAACAACAGTACAGCCTACTCAAAGCTGGTAAGCCGGTTCCTAGAAGCAGTCGACTCCTCACTCTGTCTCCGGAGTTAGATGAGAGTGGAGACTACGTCGAGCAGAGGACGTGGAGGTGACAGCACTCCATCCTATCATCCTAGACCCAGGTCATTGGATGACTAAACTTCTGATCCAAGACTTCGACAGCCGTCTACACCATCCCGGTCCAGAGTGGGTGTTCGCTGAGCTACGGAGCTCATTCTGGATCTTGAGAGGACGTGAGGCAGTTCGGCGCTACCAGCACACCTGTGCTGACTGTCAGCGATGGAGGGCCAGACCAGCAGTAACCAAGATGGCTGACCTTCCGGCAGCCCGTCTGCGCCTATTCAAGCCTCCCTTCTTTTCTACAGGGATGGACTGCTTTGGGCCTTTCGAGGTCAAGCTGGGAAGACGCTTGGAGAAGAGGTTGGGAATCATCTTCAAGTGCCTCACCAGCAGGGCTGTCCACTTGGACCTCCTTACCAGCATTAGTTCCAATGCCTTCCTGATGGCCATTCGACGGTTTATCGCCCGAAGAGGTATGCCTGCAGAGCTGTTTTCAGACCAGGGGACAAACTTCAAAGGAGGTGAGCGAGAACTAAGAGAGGCCTTCAAGGCAATGGCTCCCAACCTACAACAGATTCTTGCACCACAGAAGATTGCCTTCCACTTTAACCCCCCAGCAGCTCCCCATTTCGGTGGAGTGTGGGAGAGAGAGATACGCTCTGTTAGGAGCGCCCTGTATGTCACTGTCGGTGCTCAACCTGTCCCAGAAGAAGTGCTTAGCACTGTTTTCACTGAGGTGGAGGGGATCCTCAACAGTAAGCCCTTGGGTTATGTGTCTGCAGATGCCAGCGATCCCGATCCGGTGACTCCTAATGTTCTTCTGATGGGGCAGCCTGATGGTTCACTACCCCAGGTAGTCTATCCGGAGAGCGAGCTCATAAGCCGCTGTCGTTGGAAACACTCCCAAGTTCTGGCTGACCACTTCTGGGCTAGAGCGGCTCTACTTGCCAAGTCTGCAAGCTCGTCAGAAGTGGCAAGCTACACCTGTTGACATCACAGAGGACTGCGTGGTGATGATCGCTGATCCGCACCTTCCAAGGGCCCTATGGCCCATAGGGACAGTTGTCGAGACACATCCAAGCAGCGACGGACATATAAGGTCTGCCGACGTGAGCACTTTGTTGCCTTTATTGATGAGCAAATGTATTATTACATTTGGGGGCGGCTGTAGAAAAGGCTCCAAAGTTGTATTGATGTTCAGTATTTTCAGTTGTTGGGTGTAGATGATGAGGGGAGGAGGGGCTAGCTCACGTGTTTTGTGTGACGTGGCACTAGGTTAGACGGTGGCCATTACAAGTAGTTGCGGGAAGGTTTTGTTGTGTTAGTGTGCGTAAATGACGGTGAGTGTTGTCCACAGTACTGTTTATGTTGTGCCTTAATAATTATTATTAAGGTGTTAAGCTGTAGTTCATGTGGATGAATGTTTGTGAGTTTACGTGTGAGATATTTATAGTTTACCGCAAAGTTTTAGACCTATTGTTTCGCTAACCCGATTACCAGAAGTACCATGTCTGTGGCGTTTCAGAATAAGAGCATCGGCTGCCTCTATGTTTATTGTTTAAGTATGTATAGTTAACTTTGTATTCAGGTATTGTGTTCATTTCTTTGTAGGAAGACCACACATATACAAACATCCAAACCATTAAAGGACATAATAAAGAAGGTCAAGTATCATCTCAGCTCCTCATTTCTGGACACTGGACCTTTGGCCTTAAGTGGTGTTCTGGCCGACACACGGGGGTGAACCTAGTGATAAACTAGAGAACTAGTGCCAACACTGAGTTACCTTTAACTCTCCACTACATACACGGTGGATGATTTATATATATTCATTTGTATTTATTAGTATTATAATATTCATAGACTTAAAGTTATACTGTGTGAGTGACAGCTGGCTGCTTTCACACGTCGCTAAAAGTTAGCTGGCCCTCCTCATCTCCACCACCTTCTGGCCCTTTTTGGGAACCAACAGCTGGTCAAAGAGACACCTGTCCTCCTGAAAGTTATAATACATATTTATGTATAGAAGATATCAAAAAGTGCATTTTGCATAATAGGGGACCTTTAAGTATAATTGATTAAAGAGTGAGTGTATTTGAGTCTTTTATGAGTCTTAATGTTACTTGAAAATGACTCATAATTTGTTTTGTGTTAACAAAATATAACTATGAAGTAGCATTACATAAAAAACTCAAGAAAAGTACCTCAAATTTCTTGTTAAAGACACCCTATCATGCTTTTGGATGCCCTCTCCTGTAGTGTCCTGGATAGATTTTATGGTGTGCAAGGGTAAAACTAGATGGAGTAGCTTAGCTGAGCTAATAATGTCTCTTGCTGCCGCTGCGCCTGCTCAGAATAATTTGTAGTGTTAATGTCAATCTGGCTATTCGCTTTTCTCCATTTTAGTTGTTGCTTTGAAACTGTCAAAATGGTTATTTTGCCGATACTGTTGTGTCTTTTCCAGTCCCTTTCACTAGAACTATATGACCAAAAATTTCAGGAGTTGGATAAACATATCTCAAGGCACATTTGGCAGGGACGAAGCCCAAGATTCAAATATCAGAGTTTACTACTGCCAAAAAACAAAGGTGAGGTCGCACTCCCATGTTTAAAAAATAACTTTATTGCTGCTGAATTGAGAGCGTTAATATGTCGGTGCAATCCAAAGTACATAGATAGAAGAAGATTAAGAGTTGTATCAGAGGAATTTCCCATTCAAGTTGCAATTGGGGATAAAGTCTTGATGAATAAACTAAACAAACTGGGAAACCCATGGATCTGTATGTCACTTAAGTTGTGAAATAGAGTGGTAGTTCAAAATCACTTGAAGAGGCTGTAAGAGGTTAGGATGGGGTGCGTATGATCCATCGTTGTGCCTGGAAGATGGGATGCCGATCTTCAAACCAGAAAGTGATCTAAAAATGTATAGGGGTTTACAACAGACAATAGGTAACTTGCTATTTATACAATAAAATAAAAAAGTGAAATGGAAGTAAAATTAGTTCTGAAGGAAGAAGATTGGGAGAATTTGTGTTGTGAGGTCCAATGGAAAACATCAAGTTCAACTCAACGGGGAGAGTTTTGTTAGAAAAGTCTCATAAGTTTGTCATTACTCCAGCCCGAAAGAAACACTATACCAATTCCTCGTGTGTGGATACCTTGAGGCAAATCATTTTTCACACATTTTTCAATTACTTTTTTTTCCTATGCCACCCTAGTTTAAGATTCATTGAGGTGCACACCCATAACCTTGTTCGTATAAAGTGAATAAAAAGAGAATTTCAAAAATCTGGCTATTCAATTTCACAACCTGTAATGAGCTTCATTAATTGTGAATTTGTCATGTATGAAACAAACTATGTAGCTACTACTATGGATTTAGGTGTGGAGCTGTTGTTGAAGTTGACTTGCAAACCCAGTGCTAGCCTAGGCATAGTTCCTAGCTAACGATAACAAGTCAAAACTGTGGTTGTGGGTTCTATGCTCACCAACTACACCTAAAATTGTGTAGAAAGATTGACATGCCGAAATATGTTCAAGTGTCAAAGTGTCGAGGTATGCTTATAGTTACAAGCTGCAACATTACAGTTGCTTTCAGCTTTAGTTTGGCTAGCTTTTAGGCTTTCAGTTAGCTGAGTTGATAATAACTCCGGCAGTGGTATGCCTGCTCAGTCTCAGTTAACATTTCAACGTTATTGCCCTCCAAATGCATGTAAAACTTTAACTGAGTTTGACTAACTTGCTAACATAAGATAACCTTCAAAGATTCAAAATGAAAGATTTAATGTCATATGCGGAGTAACCAGACATAGAGAGTAGAAATAAAAAAAGTGCAAGATTATGATGCAAGACCAATGTGCAAGTAATGCAGAAGAAGTAAACTAAATACATGAAAAATCATATACAATCAGTGTTGGGCAAGTTACTTCCAAAATGTAATACAGTACATATTACTGTCTTTTTTTAAGTTCCATAACATTATAACTGTCTCTGAACTGTAATGCGTTACACTACTTTTGCATTACTTTTGAGTTACTTTCACCAAAATACCCACAAAAGTATGGCAAGGCATTTTAAATGCTAAATGTAGTTGATTGCAGCTGAAGGGCGATGTGTTGCGTAGCATAACAACTGTGTAGGCGCTTAAGGCTACTAACAACTTATGATAGGCGCATTGGAGGCTCATGGCCAATCCAATATGTATCCATCACCGTCACAAAATCACAAAAAGCAGACAAAAGATCAAAATCTGGTAAATTACAATAGAGATAATGTAAATATTTAAAAGGCCTATATATGAAACACAATACAGCTATAATGAAACCTCTAACATTATGAAGTGACAAGGTGTGCAATATATTTTTATTTTATTTTAATTATTTTATTTCTATCTGGCAGTACATGCTGAAATTTAAGAATATATGTAGATAATAAACTCATGCCCTGTTTAACTGGGCTGAATAATATTTGATACCGTAACATTACATTGCTGCTTGTTATTAATAACATGGTAGTGCAGCCTCAGCATGGCCCAGTAACCTACTGTACATGAATAATAATAATATTCCATTTTATTTAGAGCGCTTTTCTAAAAACTCTAAGACACTTTACAGAGGTAAAATTTATAAAAACACACTTAATATATTTAAAAAACGCCATTAATTTACAGTTTGAAAGCAGTTTTGAAAAGGTGAGTTTTGATTTGAGATTTAAACATTGTGAGGTCGGGGCAGTCACAGATGTTTTTGGGGAGTGAGTTCCAGAGGAAGGGGGCAGCGACAGAGAAGGCTCTGTCCCCCAGGTCCGGAGGTTTGTGAGAGGAGGTTTGCGTCTGACGAACGGAGGCTGCGGGAAGAAGTGTGTGGTGTTGGAGCAGGTCTATAGGTAGGAGGGGGCCTGATGATGGAGGGCTTTGTGGGTGAGGAGAGTGATCTTGATGTGGATGCGTTGTGGGACGGGGAGCCACTGAAGGTTCTGCAGGACAGGGGTGATGTGGTCACAGGAGCGGGTGTGGGTGAGGAGACGGGCGGCTGAGTTCAGGATGTACTGAAGTTATTGAGGAGTCTGGATGGTGTACCACAGAGGATGCTGCTGCTGTAGTCTAGTCTGGATAAGATGAAGGCATGGATCAGGGTTTTGGCAGCAAAGAAGGAGAGTGATGGGCGAAGACGGGATATATTTTTGAGATGGAAGGAAAACAGTTTTGGTGCTCGATATGGTTTTCAAAGGAGAGGTTGCTGTCGAAAATGACTCCAAGGTTGCAGATGTGAGGGGATGCAGTCAGCGTGGTATTGTCGATGGTGAGGGATAGGTTGTTATTGTTTTTGGTGAGGGATTTGAGACTGGTGATGACCATGTCAGATTTATCAAAGTTCAGTTTGAGGAAGTTGTTCTGCATCCAGGACTTTATGTCAGTGAGGCAGTTGGTGAGAGTTCAGATGGTTGAAGTGGTGATGGATTTAGTTGAGATGTAAAGTTGCACATCATCAGCGTAGCAGTGGAAGTGGAAGCCATGGCGGCGTATAATGTTACCGAGGGGAAGAATGTAGAGGATGCAGAGGAGAGGACCAAGCACCGAACCCTGGGGGACATCTTGGGGCAGCGGACCGGGGGAGAGGTGCAGTTGTTGATATTGCTGAATTGCTGTCGGTTTGTGAGGTAAGACTGTAGCCAGGAGAGTGCAGTACCATTGATATTGAGCGAGGTTTTGAGACGGGAGAGGACAGTGGTGTAGTTGATGGTGTCAAAAGCTGCAGTGAGGTCGAGGAGGATGAGGATGCTGAGGTGTCCAGAGTCTGAGGCGACTACAAGTTTGAGGCTTTTAGACAGAAGGGGGGATTGGAGATGGGCCGGAGTTGATCAGGATGTCTGGGTCGAGTCCTGGTTTTTTGAGGATGGGGGGGACAGCAACCAGTTTGAGTAATGGTGGGACAGAACCAGAGCTGAGGGAGGAGTTGATGATGTCTGAAATGAGTGGGAAAATGGCTAACAGACAGTTATTCACGAGATGGGAGGGGATGAGATCCATTATGCAGGTGGGAGTTTTCATGCCAGTCATGATATTGAAGAGCTCCGTGGGGGATACTGGGGAGAACTGAGACAGAGTCTGAGTAGTGAAGGGGGGAGAGTGGGGGGTTGAGGTGGAAGGGGCAGAGGAGGTGGTCAGGTTGCTGTAGATGTTGTTGATTTTTGAATGAAAAAATGAAAGAAAGGAGTTGCACTTGTTGGTTGTAAAGGATGTGGAGGTGGTGTCACTTAGTTTAGGGAGTTTGTTAATAGTGGAGAATAGTGCCTTTGGGTTGGAGGAGCTGAAGTGAATGAGTTGGGAGTAGTAGGTGGACTGGGCATTGTTGAGGGCAGTTTTGTATTCTTGCAGGTAGTCGGTGTATACTTGTTGATGTACTGTTAATCCGGTTTTCTTGCAGAGTCTTTCGAGTTGACGTTTTCAGGATTTCATTGTGTGAAGTTTAGGAGTGTACCAGGGTGCGGAGTGGGTGAATGTGACTGTTTTGGTTTTTGTGGGAGCCAGCTGGTTCAGAAAGGAGGAGAGTGTGTTGCTGTCAAAGTGCACAAAATCAGAAGGATTATCCAATGGCAGGGGGCAGGTGATAGTATTCTAGAAATGGCAGACGAGGTAACTTCAGGGGAGAGAGATTTTATGTTTCTGAAGCGTATTTGACGTTTTTCTTTGGGGGCAGGGACTGGGATGTACATTTCTATGGTGATTGTCAGATGATCAGAGATGTTGAGGTTGAGTTAGTCAGTTGCAATTCCAGGTTGTTGTCTGTGATGAATTCGTTAAGTATGAGGCTTTTATTGTTGAGTGAACGGGTGTTGAGCAAGGCCAGTTTCAGGTAACGTTTCTTTGTGATTGGTTGGGAGGACTAAGGGAGGAGACGCAGATTGGACTGATTCACATGGTGTTTGTTGTGATGACGTAACGCGGAAGTTTGTGTGCAACGGGATGACCACAGTGACGGGATGGAGTTTGGGGAAGGGAAGTTGTAGGTGAAGATTCGGCCAGAGCCTCTGTCGATGGGATCTGCAGAGTAATCCCGTTTCCAGCAGTGTGTCAATGTTATCAGGAGGCATGTGGTGATTGAAGTCGTGAAACTCAGCCTGCTGCACCCTTTCTTTCTTTATTTGTGTAGTTTTTCCAGTGATGTACTGAGCAGTGTTGCTGCAGTTATCTTGGAAAAGTAATCTGATTACTGATTACTCCTTTAAAAAGTAACTTAGTTACTTTACTGATTACTTGATTTTAAAATTAACTAAGTTAGATTACAAGTTACTTTATTAGTTACTTTCAGCAGCTGCCGACAACACCCCCACCGCCTCAACATAAAAATGAGTCCAACATACTGCCTGACAGACTTCCTCAACTCTCCCCCACTTTCTAGTTTGCACTGAAGTCCAGCTTTTGTTGTTTGGGTGGTGGGGGACCTCCTGCTTTAGTTGCAGCTCTCTGCTTTGCACCACCTGGTGGGACCTGCTCTGTAAGTCTGACTGTGCCGTGCTGCGACTCCAAATGTTTCTTCAAATTTGACGTAGTGTTTTTGAAGCTAGATAGCACTTTGTCTCCAGTACAGAGAGTACAACGAACCTTAATATTGTCATCTTTAGCTGACTCAAACTCAAAATAGTGACTGTATTTCCAGCTAGAAAACGCGCATCTCTCTCCTCCCTCCATTGTTGTTTACGTTTGTGTCTCTGCGCGTTATTACACGTGAGTTGTCCTCGTGCTGAAAACGTGACTTAATTGTTGCATTGACGTCACTGCCCGAGACGCAAGAAGAAAGCAAAAATATATCTTTTTACTAAGGAAAATGACAAAAATAGTAACGCACAGTGACTTGGATAAGTAATTTTTATCTGATTACTGATTTGGAAATACTAACGCGTTAGATTACTCGTTACTGAAAAAAAAGGTCAGATTAGACGACATCACTGGTACTGAGTGTTTGTCTTATATTTGAAATGTCAAAAGAGTGATGGAAAACATATTATTTGGAGTATTTCCATCTCACAAAACAATAGATTACATGACACGTCTTGTATAAAAAGCAGAAGCAAGCTGCACAAGACTTTATTCAAATTGAGCACAGAAAATGTGTCCAAACTTTTTAAAAAAACATTTAGCAATAGTCTATTTTCATCCAATTATCACACGATGGAACCGATACAAATCCAGAGATTATAAATAATCATCCACAGCTACAATCATCAATTCCTATGTATTCCCTGGAAATGTATTCCTCCCCCGGTGGCTGACAGAGACGATGAGTCTCCACTGGTTAGATGCAACCAGAAGGATCTTCAGCTCTGACTTATCAGCTCTTCCTATTCTTTCAGTCCCCTCCTCATACACTAACCCTTCACATCCATGGCTACCTGCCTGCAAGGTCGAATGCAGAAAGGCAGCTCTGGCTTTTTATTTGACTTGTCAGTTGAAGTCTAACAGGAAATATTTGTTTGCACTGTGTCTTTCTTTAACACGATGTGCCGTTTGTTAGCTTTGTGCTGAGTCATATTTGCTCATCAGGTGAAAACTTCTAAATTGTTAACTTTCCAGGACAAAAAGGAGCAGCTTGTTGCAGTTTTTGGCCTATCGGCATGTTTTGATTTTCTTTGTGGAGCATTTATTCGGAAGAGAAGAAAATTAAAACTTTTAAACTGTTAACTTCCTCTGACAAAAGTCGAAATATACCTGGTTTTACATTCAAAACAAACTTTAGTGGGTTTTTATAGCTTAAACTGATCGTATACCACTCTATCATTATTAAAATCGCATAATTGGAAATACCGTTTACAACCTTTTAAATACTGTATGTATAATTCCTGTTTTCCTTTATTTTATATAAAGAACAAGAAGAGTCAGGTTGAAGTAAATATATCTGGGTTTTGGAATGACAAAACAAAACAATTAGAAGACCGTTGACTTTGAGAAAAAATTGACATATTTGACTGATTTCTGACATGACTTTTAAACAATAGCTCTAGAAAATAGCAAGGTAGTGGGGAGGATGAAAAATGTTCTTTGAAAAGTGAGCTAGAGATGTAGTAGCGGCAATTTTGTCCTTGCTTTGAAAGATTTTTATAATGCTGATTGGGTTTGCTTCTCTTTTTTCAATCCAATCTCCCAGATGGCGAAGGCAGACCAGCGTTTTGGCCAGCGGGACGGCTCCGACCAGAACTTTGACTACATGTTCAAGCTGCTGATCATCGGCAACAGCAGCGTCGGGAAAACCTCATTCCTGTTCCGCTATGCCGATGACTCCTTCAGTAACTCTTTCGTCAGCACTGTGGGCATCGACTTCAAGGTGAAGACTGTATATCGCAACGACAAGAGGATCAAACTTCAGATCTGGGTGAGCATGGAAGGTATATGTTTGTCTCATGGTTGTCTGTTGTCTTTGCACAATTATTGGTCAGGTATAGTAGAAGATTGGGGTTTTGGTTAAAATAACTAGGTTACGTGACAAAAAAATTAAAAGTTTAAGTGGGATAGAGAATAATTAATATGTATTTTTTTGTAGGTAAAGCTACATACAGCTCATAACACTATATGAGAACAGCTTACATATAGTAACATATCATGGTATAATGTAAACTGTAACATACACTAACATTTGATTATAGTATAATATTTATTCTAACATACTGAATAATAGTATTGTCTGATATACCGTTAAACCCATAAAAAAATCATAATATAATAAACTCTAACCTTCAGTAACTTATCATGATTAAAAAAACGAACATATAGTTTACATATCATAATACGAAGCGCTGTAAAAAAACATACAGTGATGCAGTGTAATGTGATGTTCTGCTCTCAACAACAAGCTGCTGTGAGGAGGAGGAAAAAAGAAAAGAAAGACACAAAGACTTCTGCTTCTTTACAGCTTGTATCATCATCATCCATGATGTTGTTGCCATGGCAGCAGCTCTTCATGCTTACTCACTCTCTCGCTCACTCACTCTCTTGCTGACACACACGCACGCACGCACGCACGCGCACGCACGCACGCACGCACGCACACACACACACACACACACACAGACACACACACACACACACACACACACACACACACACACACACACACACACACACACACACACACACACACACACACACACACACACACACACACACACACACACACTCGTCCTTGTTGGCAATTAAAGAGACCTCTTGTGGCAAGGAGTGTAAGACCTGTCAGGGGACAGATGAGCCTAGGGGGGTTGGTTGGGGGAGGAAGTGTGTGTGTGTGTGTGTGTGTGTGTGTGTGTGTGTGTGTGTGTGTGTGTGGTAGGAGAGACGGCACTGCCATTAGTAGAGCTAATCAGGGCCGATTGATTCGATATGAATGCTGAATTACAACAAAGACAAGCCCTGGTTCATAGCCAAACTGAGAAAGCTTCGGTTGCAAAAGGAAGGGGCGTACGAGAGTCAATAGTGGCAAAAGGAATCAAAGTACTGTTTTAGCAAGGCGTGAGAGATACTTAACGACTGTATTGCGAGAAACTAAAACACCAGTTCTCAGTGACTCTGCATCTCTCTGGAGGGACCTCAGACAGATCACCAGCTACAAGCCTAAAGCCTCACACCCCATAAATGGCCGACACCTTGCTGAACCTGAACCAGTCCTACTTTCACTTTGAAGAACAATGGGACAGTCCTGACACCATTCCGAAGTGACAATTTCCACTAGCTCCAGTCTCACACCTCCCCAGCCTCAACCCCCTCAGAGCCTTGCACGTGAAGCTGGGGAAACACATCTCAGACCCCCGGATCATGAGCACTGGTTCTTTCCCCTCTGCTCTTCTCCCTGTTCACAAACAGCTGTACCTGCAGTCACCAGTCGGTCAAGCAACTGAAAATTGCGGACGACACCACCTTCATTTGCCTCGTCTCTGGTGGGGCCGATATTGCCAACAGGTGGGACATTGACCATCTGAAAACTTGATGCAGGGACAAGAAATTGGAACTTAATGTACTTCCTTATGTCCATATCTTCCATAAATTCAACATTCACTTTCATTGCTACGCAGATGACACCCAGCTCTATTTCTCCTCCAAACAGACCCTACATCCTCCCTCCCACTGTCTCTGTGATTGCTTACAGTAAATCAAATCCTGGTTCTCCTACAACTTCCTGTAACTAAACAGTGATAAAACCGAGGTTATCCTCATTAGTAACAAATCCACCCTAACCACACCTGACAGTTTCTCCATTTCCATCGACAACTCCTCAGTCTCAACCTCCCCTCAGGTTAGGAGTCTTGACTCTTAACCTCAGTTTGACAGCACACTTTCCTTAAAAACTCACATCAGTAATGTCATTAGGTCTGCTTATTTCCATATACAGTGGGGCAAAAAAGTATTTAGTCAGCCACCAATTGTGCAAGTTCTCCCATTTAAAAAGATGAGAGAGGCCTGTAATTTTTATCATAGGTACACTTCAACTATGAGAGACAGAATGGGGGAAACAATCCAGGAAATCACATTGTAGGATTTTTAATGAATTAATTGGTAAATTCCTCGGTAAAATAAGTATTTGGTCACCTACAAACAAGCAAGATTTCTGGCTCTCACAGACCTGTAACTTCTTCTTTAAGAGGCTCCTCTGTCCTCCACTCGTTACCTGTATTAATGGCACCTTTTTGAAGTCGTTATCAGTATAAAAGACACCTGTCCACAACCTCAAACAGTCATACTCCAAACTCCACTATGGCCAAGACCAAAGAGCTGTCAAAGGAGACCAGAGACAAAATTGTAGACCTGCACCAGGCTGGGAAAACTGAATCTGCAATAGGTAAGCAGCTTGGTGTGAAGAAATCAACTGTGGGAGCAATTATTAGAAAATGGAAGACATACAAGACCACTGCTAATCTCACTCGATCTGGGGCTCCACGCAAGATCTCACCCCGTGGGGTCAAAATGATCACAAGAACGGTGAGCAAAAATCCCAGAACCACACGGGGGGACCTAGTGAATGACCTGCAGAGAGCTGGGACCAAAGTAACAGAGGCTACCATCAGTAACACACTACGCCGCCAGGGACTTAAATCCTGCAGTTCCAGGCGTGTCCCCCTGCTTAAGCCAGTACATGTCCAGGCCCGTCTGAAGTTTGCTAGAGGGCATTTGGATGATCCAGAAGAGGATTGGGAGAATGTCATATGGTCAGATGAAACCAAAATAGAACTTTTTGGTAAAAACTCAACTCGTCGTGTTTGGAGGAGAAAGAATGCAGAGTTGCATCCAAAGAACACCATACCTACTGTGAAGCATGGGGGTGGAAACATCATGCTTTGGGGCTGTTTTTCTGCAAAGGGCCCAGGACGACTGATCCGTGTAAAGGAAAGAATGAATGAGGCCATGTATCGTGAGATTTTGAGTGAAAACCTCCTTCCATCAGCAAGGGCACTGAAGATGAAGCGTGGCTGGGTCTTTCAGCATGACAATGATCCCAAACACACCGCCAGGGCAACGAAGGAGTGGCTTCGTAAGAAGCATTTCAAGGTCCTGGAGTGGCCTAGCCAGTCTCCAGATCTCAACCCCATAGAAAATCTTTGGAGGGAGTTGAAAGTCTGTGTTGCCCAGCGACAGCCCCAAAACATCACTGCTTTAGAGGAGATCTGCATGGAGGAATGGGCCAAAATACCAGCAACAGTGTGTGAAAACCTTGTGAAGACTTACAGAAAACGTTTGACCTCTGTCATTGCCAACAAAGTATTATATATATATATAACAAAGTATTGAGATGAACTTTTGTTATTGACCAAATACTTATTTTCCACAATCATTTGAAAATAAATTCTTTAAAAATCAGACAATGTGATTTTCTGGATTTTTTTTTCTCATTCTGTCTCTCATAGTTGAGGTATACCTATGATAAAAATTACAGGCCTCTCTCATCTTTTTAAATGGGAGAACTTGCACAATTGGTGGCTGACTAAATACTTTTTTGCCCCACTGTACATAACATCAACTGCCTTGGCCCGTCCCTCACACCTAACAGCACCACCATTCTTGTTCACACCCTTGTGACTAAACGCATTGATTACTGCAACTCTCTTGTCTTTGGTCTCCCTCTCAAGTCCATCCACACACTTTCACCGGTCCAGAAATCAGCCGCTCACAACATCACCAGAGCCCCCTCTACTAACCACATCATCCCTGTTTGTCAGCAACTTCACTGCTTCTCATCTTTAAGGCTCTCCACAACCTCACTCCTCTGAACCTTTCCGACCTAACCTTTAAGATCTTCTGCTTATATCCACCTCACTGCACCACCTTTCTGCTTAACCATGGGGTCCAGAGCCTTCAGCCGCTCTGCACCCGGCCTCTGGAACTCTCTCCCACTGGACATCATATTGACTCTATCACTGGCATATCCACCCTGATCACATGAACTCCTCTGTTCTTATTGGCTATATTGTCTTGTTTTTTCTGCTGGTGTTTTGTTTTGATTTTGTGTTTTGTGTAACTTGTACGGCAACCTTGAGAGCCTTGAAAGGCGCCTATATAAATCAAATGTATTATTATTATTATTATTATTAATAATAATAATAATAACAATAATAATAATAATAATAATAATAATAATAATAATAATAATAATAATAATAATAATAATAATAACAATAATAATAATAATAATGCTCTTAAGACCGTTGAGATGGTGGCCCACCCCAGTCACTCTGTGTGACCCCCCCGGTCACTGCTGTGGAGTCCTTCTGCTTCCTGTGCACCATCATCACCCAAGAACTCAAATGGGAGCAAGACATCAGCTCCCTCCTAAAAAAGCCTAGCCGAGGATGTTTTTACGCTGCAGCTAAAGCTTACCCACCCCACAAACATTATGCATTACATTAATGCACATAATGTTACTGTGACTTCTGCTCAGCCCTCCACTTTAAAATATAACACAATGCAGTCTGTTATATATATTGTCGTATATTCATAGGCTAAGTTTTTTGGTTTTAGTTTCTTTTGCATATTTAAATTTGGTGTAAAAATACTTATTTTAAAAAAAAATGTGTATGATTTATTTGTGGAAATGTTCAATACAGTGTAAAGTAGTCCTCACAAGTAAGGATATTAAGAGGGCAATAATGTTCACAGTCAAACCAGGTGAGGATACAAAGGGTAAATACTTATTTTTATTCTTTTTTAATGCTAAATAGTTGTTGTTTTTTTATGTTGGTTATGTGTGCACCATCGTAAATGAGAGCAACACATCCGGGTACTTTCCCTCTATGCAAGACCACATTCCTTGTTGGGTGAAACACAAATTCTAAACGCCTCACCTTTTTTCAATTATGATGGTCAGACATAAAAAAATTAAACAATGTCATTGGAGATTGATGATCTGCATTCATTTATGGTTTCATTTAAATCAATAGAGGATCAATGTCCGGTCAGTCTGCCAATGGATGAGTGGCAGGCAGCAGGCTAACGCTTAAACTACGATATCTGAATTAGATTGTTTCTTTTACTGTCCTTTATTCTAAATGGATCATTTGAGCGTGCAATTGAAATCCTTTTTTTTGACATGATGAAAATATATTTTTGTTTTTTGTGCTTTTTTTCACCGGAGAGTGGGTAGGCCGTAATTTTGTCAGGAAGTGACGTAGCGCTGCTGTCATCTATGCACCAAAGCAAGTTCCTTGTTTGTGTAAACGTACCTGGCAATATACGTGATTCTGATTCTCATAGAACATAAACACGCATGGCAACACACAGCTCCAACACCATCGTGAAGTTTGCTGACGACACATCTGTCATCGGCCTGATCACCGATGGCGACGAGACGGCATACAGAGACGAGGTCCAAACCCTGACATCTTCGTGCCAGGATAACAACCTCCATCTCAACGTCAGCAAAACAAAGGAGCTGATTGTGGATTACAGGAAGCAGCAGAGAGAGGAACACGCCCCCATCACCATCAAAGGGACTACGGTGGAGAGAGTCAGCAGCTTCAGGTTCCTCAGTGTCCACATCGCTGAGGACCTGACATGGACTCATCACACAAACACCATCACTAGAACAGCTCCACAGAGGCTCCTCTTCCTCCGCAGACTTTGGAGGTTCAACATGGACTCCAGGATACTCTGCATTCTTCTACAGGTGCACCATACAGAGCATCCTGACCTTCTACAGGTGCACCATACAGAGCATCCTGACCTTCTACAGGTGCACCATAGAGAGCATCCTGACCCTCTACAGGTGCACCATAGAGAGCATCCTGACCTTCTACAGGTGCGCCATAGAGAGCATCCTGACCTTCTACAAGTGTACCATAGAAAGCCTCTTTATTTTCACCATGGGTCAACAACAGTATTCACATTCTCTTGGTTTACTTTTTTTTAATTAAAGAAGCATATTTGGAAAATACTAGTAAAGTACAAGTACCTCAATTTCATTACTTAAGTACAGTTCTTGAGTAAATGTACTTAGTTTCATTCCAACATTGTATAAAGCAATAAAACATTGCAATCAGAGGCACTGAAAATGTTTGTAATATTACTAATATAACGATCACAAGTTGAGTTTTTTCAAAAATGTTGTAATAATACAATCAGGCAGTTATTTTTAAAACCCTCTGGTTTTAACGCAAAGCTCTGTACAGGGGTTTCATAAACAAAAAACACTCTTGCCCGGAAAAAACCTGAACTAAATACTAAGAACACAAAACCACTCGGTCGAGGGAAAAAGCGTAAACTAACTACTGGGAAAACAAAACCACTCAGACAACCACACGCTAGTTGTCTGACATTCACATTTAACGAACTGGCACTGTGGAACAGGGGAGACGAGGACAAAATATACACAAGGTGAGGAGACAGGTGGAATTAATCAGGACGGGGTAGACAATCACGAAAGTGGGAGACACACAGGGGCGGGGAGCACAGAGATCTGAAACGAGAGGGAGAATTAATCTTCAACATAAAAAAGGGAAGCACAAGACAACAAAAGGACAGGATGAAAACTAATATAAATAAAACAACATTATTTTTCGATACATGGCACTCTTTGTTTTCATTTTATTTTACATAACCACTTTACTCTCCCTAGACATCCTGCTCTATTCAGACAGACACAGACACAGCTGTGGGAGGGGATTCAGGTAAGAGGGTGGGCGGGGGCTTACCGTGGTTGGTTGTTGCTAATGTCATACAACCCACAAATGACGTCAAAGATGAACTTTGTCATAACTGAAACCCTGAAACTCATCCATTTTTTTTTAGCTGCTCTCACATACTTAGATCAAGACAGAAAGTGAGAGAATGTTTTTGGCTGACACTTTCTGAGTCTCTTAACACGGGATAAATATTTTAATTACATGGCTTGGTTGAATACTCAATTCTGATTGGTCAATTCAGATCATGTAACACGTTGTTAATCTAGTAGTGCAGACCACTGTCAAGGACTACATTGACTGTTAAAGAGGATCAAGAAAGAGAAAGGGAAAGAAGTTAAAGGACGGATAAATCACCTGAACAACACAGACAGGAAGTAAACACTAACACGAACAGGTGGGCTCTGCAGTTCAAGGACTTGTTAGTGGATCAGAAACTGTGAACAGACTTGAACAGTTACAGAAAACTTAGATCAGTGCTGCTGTAAAGTTGTTGTTGTCACAGTTCCAGCCGTTGGTTCGCCGTGGACCTCCAACATGGATTCCAGGATACTCTGAAAATTCTTAAAGTGCACCATAGAGAGTATCCTGACCGGCTTCATCACAGCCTGGTATGGCAGCTGCACCGCCCTCAGCCGTAAGGCTCTACAGAAGGTGGTGACTGTCAGAGAATGTGTATTGTGACATGCATTAGTTAATATATGCTTTGCGACAGTTGGGGTCGTACAGGAGGCAGGGGGCGTTTTACGGGAGTCTATGTTATGACCGGGACATGTGCACGCCGAGTTCCCATACCCCTGTTAAATGCGGTGAAGGGGGAGCTGGACCGAATGGAGGCCAACAACATCATTGAGTCTGTGACAGAACCAACTGAATGGTGTGCACCGATGGTGCCGGTCCTGAAAAAGAATGGAAAGGCACGCATCTGTGTCGACTTAAAGAGACTAAATAAAGCTGTCAAAAGAGAGAGGTTCATTCTGCCTACATCTGAAGAGATGATAGCCCAGTTGAGTGGGTCCACAGTTTTCTCATCTCTAGACGCAGCGTCAGGATTCTTGCAAATCCCTCTGGACAAGGATAACCAGAGACTAACTACCTTCATAACGCCTTATGGAAGGTACTGCTTCAAACGTCTCCGATTCGGGATCACCAGCGCCCCAACATTGTTTCAAAGGAAAATGGTACAGAATCTCGAAGGGCTGCAGGGAGCTGCAGTCTATATGGATGACTTCATTGTCTTTGGAAGGGACATGAGTGAACACAATAAGCGCCTGCAGAAAGTAATGGTGTGTGGGCATGTGAGAGATTTGAGAAATACCTCTATGAACTGCCTGCATTTAAACTGATTACAGACCACAAACCCCTCATTCCACTGATGAACACTCGAGACCTGGACAACACACCTGTACGCTGCCAAAGACTCCTCATGCGGCTGATGAAGTTCAACTTTGAGGCTGAATACGCACCGGGAAAAACGTTGGTTGTGGCTGACAATGTTGTCCAGGAGCCCACAACAGGGAACAGCGCACAGCAAAGACAGCCACACAGATGTTGAGTGTTACGTTGCTGCTGGATGACATCCGAGCAGAGACAGCCGGTGATGAGCAACTCCAAATGATAATCAGGTACATTAAGAATGGGTGGCCTGGACACATAACACACACACAGAGCTGTGCAACAGAGTATTTTCCTGTGAGAAATGAACTGTCTGTGCATGATGGTTTGGTCCTTAGAGGGCACAGGATAGTTATACCAGGGTCAATGAGATCAGAAATGTTAGAGCGAATAAATGATGGTCATCAAGGACTTAACAAATGCAGAATGAGAGCCAACACTTCAGTGTGGTGGCCTGGCATAGCGTCACAAATCACACACAAAGTGAAGAACTGCATGTACTGTCGGGAGCATAGGAGAGCACAGAACAGAGAACCTCTCCTGTCAACACCCCTCCCAGACAGGCCATGGAGAAAAATAGGCATAGATCTCTGTGAACATGAAAAGGAGAACTTTCTTGTCATAGCAGACTACTATTCCAGATACCTGGAGATACTCCACATGCTAACCCCTACAAGTGCTCAGGTGGCTTAAAGCTGAAAGCTACTTTTGCCTGGTACGGAATACCAGAAGAGATTGTCAGTGACAACGGGCCACAGTTCAGCAGTGATGCTTTCAAATGCTTTGCCCGTGAGATGGACTTTAAGCATGTGAACTCTAGTCACCCTTTGGATTGCAATAACACTTTGATTTCACCCAAAAGTGACTAAAAACACTGCAAAACTCTTCCTCTGCTGAGCCATCGCATCTCTGTGTGTAATAACAGGTCACAATATTCAGCTGACAGCTCATCCAACAGCACTTTGAATGTCCTGTGTTGTTTGGCTTTGGAGCGGATGCCATATATGATCTTCACGACAGGGGTCATCACATGATCACAACTGGTCACTTTTGCACATAGTGCCTGCTGGTGAATGATGCAGTGGTAATGTTGAAATTTCGGGAAGTCTGTGTCACCTTTGCATTGCGCAATGAAGCCTGCATGTCGGCCCATCATGGCGGGAGCCCCGTCTGTAGACACTGACACCACCTTTTCTAATGGTACCTTTTTCTCTTCGAAGAACCTCTTCACCACGACGTACATGTCAACTCCCCTCGTTGTTGTCTTCAGTGGCAGTAGTATCAGGAGTTCTTCTTTTGTGGAGAAATCCTCAAACACCATTCGGATAAATATCATCAGCAGCGATGTACCGCTTCTGTCCACTGACTCGTCGCACTGGATGCTAACCACCGACACTTAGCCAGATCCCGGTCCAGCTGCTCTGTCAAGTTCCCGGACATAGCTGACACTCTTCTAACGATCGTACTTGCCCCCAGTTGGACATCGGAGAGAGTGGAGATGACATCGGAACCATTCTTCTCATCTTTGAAAACAGTGTTTGCAATAAGCATCATTGCACCTTTCAAGACCTCTCCGTCCGAAAAAGATTCCTTGTTCTTTATTAAAAAATGTGTGTAGTGAGCTGCCAGGTGGGTAGTTAGCATGGTAGCTTTTGTGACACGTACAGAAGTGTCTCTCCACATTGTGCCACTTTGCCGTCGCCACAGTTGCCCCGCAAATGAGACATACGCACTTTCCTTTCACTGTTGTAAAAAAGAATTCTTCCTCCCAATTATTGTGAAAAAAGTAATTTCTCTTTCGCTTTTCTGCCATGTTTAGGGTAAAAACCGCTCCTAGCGCCCCATTGTAGCTGCTCCCGCTAGCTTGTCTCAGCAAAATAGAAATTTGACAATGGTTGGTAGCGAAGTCATTTAGTTGACGTTTTGTCAACAAAGGGTCGGGTGTCAGTCCATGGCAGACCCAGTATGGGTGCATTTAAAGAGAGCTGTTTGAGTCAGTGAATTTCCTCATCGTCGGGGTCTACTCGTCATGGGCACTAGGAAAGGAGAGAAACTGTGATCACATATCCTAAATAGATCATCGAAATACTGTACTAATGTTGAACTTTCTGAAAGGTGAAAATTCATGTCATAACTGCTTGTATACAACACCCATTCTTTGACAGGCTATGTTCAGAGACACATGGACAAACTCCATCAAATAGTAATAGCTGTAAGGGTGAAAGAGAGATACATCGGCAGCAGCAACCTGTTCCTTCCAAAAAACTTGCATTGTACATATTGTTTCTACAAATCCTGTTCCTTTGTTCCCTCAAACCTTTCATCTTTCCCTTCTGAAACATGTACTGTGCAGTGTAATGAGGACGGTTATAATTGAAATTCAGATTAAGTGATGTGTGTTCTTGTAAATTCAAAAACGTGTAAAGCATTAGAATGATAACCCTTTGGTGTCAAAATATATATAGGCATATTTTGGGAGGGGTGTAGGACAGTCATTTTGTAGACTAAAGAAAACAGTGTTTAACATTTGTGTCATCAATGTACATGGTATGTTAGCTTTAACCATTAAATGTTGTATTGCAATTCTTATTTTGAGTGTTTGACTCACCAAACGTGTGGCTTCTGGCCCGTCTTTGGCTTACGTTCCACCCTCCCCTGCTCTCAATCAAATGGTGTAGATTCAAAGTTTTCAAAATCCTCCAGAATGCAAGTTTCCTTTTCACAACCACCCTGTTCTGTGGTTTGTAATTGCCTGACTCTCTCTTCTCTTTGCTTGAGTGGCCAGCACACTGTACATTGTTAGCAAGGCTTAGTCTAATGTCCTCTGCCTTTTGTCTTCCTTCTTCTGCTGTCTGATGTTGATGATATCTTCTGCGTGTTCAGTATGTTGATGTGTAGGATCTATAATTTGATAGATATTACAGAGATTACTTCATGTCTCGCCAGGCAAACGTATGCTATGCGTGCACCTCCTGTAAACGTTAGATTGAAACGTCTATCCCTCCATTCATTTCTTTTGACCAGTGTCCAGGTCAAGTTATCGTCAATTATCACGGTATTTCCGGTCTTGGAGTTGTCAGTTAGGTTTCAGCTGTCAAGGACGCAGCTCTCGTTGCATACACTCGGAAGTAACATAATACAGGGGTGCTATTGAGAGCATTCTTACCAGCAGCCTCTCAGTCTGTTACGGCAGCTGCCCTGTTGCTGACCCGAAGGCCCTACAGAGGGTGGTGAGGACAGCAGAGAAAATCACCAGATCAGCCCAACCATCCATCCAGGACCTGTACACATCCTGCTGCCTCAAGAGAGCCACCAACATCCCCAATGACCCCACCCATCCAGCACACAAACTGTTCACTCTTCTACCATCTGGCAAGTGCTACCACAGCATCAGCAAGACTACCAGACTTTGCAATAGCTTTTCCCCACAGACCATCAGACTACTCAACTCATCCAAGAAAATTCCATGAAAATGACAACCCTGGCACCCATAAAGACCAACTGAATGTTAATTTTAATCAAAAACTGTACTGTACTTTGTTTTTCACATGCACAACATCATCCTGTGGAGAGAGTCAGCAGCTTCAGGTTCCTCGGGGTAAACATCAGTGAGGACCCGACATGGACACATCACACCAGGGTCATATCCAAGACGGCTCGACAGCGGCTCTTCTTGCTCCGCAGGCTGCGGAAGTTCAACATGGACTCCAGGATACTCTGCAACTTCTACAGGTGCACCATCGAGAGTATC
The DNA here is from genome assembly GCF_036324505.1 of Eleginops maclovinus. NCBI lineage: Eukaryota > Metazoa > Chordata > Actinopteri > Perciformes > Eleginopidae > Eleginops > Eleginops maclovinus. Next base: position 232,132 of record NC_086357.1, on the reverse strand, counting down.
CTAACTGGCTGCATCACCGCCTGGTATGGCAGTTGCACCGCCCTCAACCGTAAGACTCTACAGAGGGTGGGGAAAACTGCTCAGCACATCACCAGGACGGAGCTGCCATCCATGGAGGACCTCTACACCCAGCGGTGTAGGAAGAAGGCCGGTAGGATATTAAAGGACCCCCATCACCCCAGCAACAATCTGTTCTGTCTGCTGCCGTCTGGGAGATGGTACCGCAGCATCCAGACCAAGACCACCAGACTTAGAGACAGTTTTATACCACAGGCTATAAGACTGCTGAACTCCTGAGCTCTGTGAATGTCTACTCACATCTGTTTATAATACACATATATATATATATATATATATTATACATATCTGTCATATACATCTGTTTATACGTAATATATGCATCTGTCCATACCTCCTCATTCAACAGTGTAAAGTATTTAAATACTTTCAATGTATTCCACATATGTATATATTTCACATCCTCAAATCTTTATTGTTGTTATTGTAAATATTCTTCTCTCTTTTTGCACTATTTTATTTATGTTATTTGCACCATGTATGTTGAGTTGTTGGAAGAGCATGGGATATAAGATTTTCATTGCCAACATATACGTTGTATATGCTGTGCATATGACCAATAAAACCTTGAAACCATAATTACAGACATACTTATTTCAATGGTGCTATTCTGCACTTTACACTTTACCATATTGCACTTGTTATTATTACACCTCAGTAACTACCTAAATATTCTATTCTGCCTGTCTGTATATGTTGTGTTTAAATCTGTGTGTAATACCATGTTATATGTTGTGTGTCAACTTTTACTTGCACATTTGGAGTAGGGGGAAACGTCATTTCAATCATCTGTGTAATTACTTGTACTAATTGCATGGTCTGATCGACAATAAAGTTCATTCATTCTCACTCCAATTCGTCATATATTGACGTTTGGTCAGGATCCCGTCTTGGCGTTTCTTTCAAATGCACTGGGAATTTAGCGTCACAATTATTGTTTTTTCTTCTTTATTTTTGTTGTATAATGTCGGACTTTTCGCCGTCAGTGAGGAAGAGAGTCAAAAAGTCGGAGCAGCTCATCCGACCGTCCCTTTTTTGTTACTGGTTTCTTTTCATTTCAAAATAAATCTTAGTATTGTATTCATCATTAATTTTGTTTAATAATTAGACAACTTGGTCATGTTATAATAAAATATATCAGTCATGAACTAAATCGGAAACAGCAGCGTATTTTTTGTAATTGAACCTATTTAGAACTTACAATACAATACAAAAAGCTTGATGAGGATACAAATAACGTCAAATTATCATCATCATATGTGCAAAAATAACTGAATTCACATCAAAGACAAGAAACATAAATGATGCGTCCAAAAAGCTCAAGGGGGATAAAAAACAAAGACACTAAATAATTGAAGAGGCATCAATGAGCGTACTTAAAATAATACAAATTTAGAAATATCACTATGAATCTTTTTGCTATTTTCCAGGAATGTATTTTTTCAAAAGACAGAAAAAAAGATTTAAGATAAGATAAGATGTACCTTTATTAATCTGCGTGGGGACATTCAAGTGTTTATGCAGCAACAGAGAAGAGGAAAAACAGTACAGGTTCACACAGGGATATGAAACACACATTTAAATTAAAAATTAAACATTACAAATTCTAAAAAACATATATACAGATAAGTAACAAAAGTATTGTTAGAAATATACACATGTATGTGTGCAGAAAGAGAGTACAGGTCATAGTTTTTGTGCAGGAGTGCAGGCTTGATGTGCAGTCCGGGTTATTGTCAGTGAGTCACATGGTTAACCCCTGGTTGTGCAGCCTGATGGCTACAGGCACAAAGGGGTTTCCCAGGCGCTTAGTGCTGTGCCGAGGTGGGATGAGTCTGTGGCTGAACGTACTCCTCATCTTCACTAGCTCTGCATTGAAACTTGAAACTTGGAGGAAGTGGGAGGGGTTATCCAGGATACTGTCTAGTTTCGTCCTCGTCCTCCCCTCAGCCACCTCCTGCTGATTGTCCAGTTTAACTAGAATTTGAATTCATTAATAAAACAAGGAAAGGATGGCTTGCTACATCTCCATTACCAGCACTGTATATGGCATTTCCCAAAAATAATTATTAAATTAACCAAATCAGGTATTGAAAATTCAAAATAGGCCTTTTAATAGAATCAGATTGAGTTTTTTCAGCAGTTAACACTGTTTTTCAACCCGCACCACCTAGTGGTTAAAACACGTTGTTATTATTTTAGTCATTGCAATACAAGTAGATTGTGTTGCTAATGTCTGCTGCATGTTTTACTGAATATGTTTTATTTGATGAAAACAAAGTAACATATTAAGAGGAGATACACACTAGGGAAAGTAGAAGTCCAATGTTAGAAATATAGAATAGCAAATATGAAGAATATACTGCAAGTGATATCTAGAATATCACAGTTTGGTGCTGGATGTCCAAAGATATTGATAGGAGGATGAGTGAAACAGACAAACTAATTAAGCTTTATTGAAACATTAAATAATATTTTAGGTTGAGATCTTCTTTTCAATAGGCAAAACGCTTTGTGGGTATGTGGAAGCACTTATTTCAACTGACATTATACATTTGTCTTACGCGTATAAGATACAGTGGTATGCAAAAGTTTGGGCACCCCTTAGGAAAACCACTGCATCAGTTTGTCACTTGCTGAGCTTTTGAAGCAGCAACTTCATTTTAACATATGTTATACCTTATGGTAACAGAAACATCTCAGTAGTGAAATAACTTTTATTGGTCAAACAGAAACATGTTTATGTGCATTCAAACAAAAATAGGCATGTGCATAAATTTGGGCACCCCTAAGAAATAATTCCATTAATATTTAGTATTGCCTCCTTTTGCTGCAATAACGGCCTGTAGACGCCTCCTGTAGCCACAGACAAGTCCCTTAAGCCTGGCAGGTGGTATTTTGGCCCATTCTTCCACACAAAACGTCTCCAGTTCAGTCAGGTTTCTTGGCCTCCGTGCATGGACAGCCTTCTTCAAATAAATCCATACATTTTCAATGATGTTAAGGTCTGGGGACTGGGATGGCCATTCCAGAACATTGTACCTGTGCTTCTGCATGAATTCCTTGGTGGATTTTGATCGGTGCTTAGGATCATTGTCCTGCTGAAAAATCCAACCCCGGCGTAGCTTCAACTTTGTGACTGACTCTAGAACATTCTTGTCAAGAATCTCCTGGTACTGTAAGGAATTCATGTGGCCCTCAACTTTAACAAGTTTTCCAGTACCTGTGCTAGCCACACAGCCCCATAACATGATAGATCCTCCACCAAATTTTACAGTGGGCAACAAGTTCTTTTCATTGAATGCAGTGTGTTTTTTTCGCCATGCATACCTGTTCATGTTATGACCAAATAACTCAATCTTGGTCTCATCTGACCACAGTATTTTGTTCCAAAATGCTTCTGGCTTGTCCAGATGTGCTTTTGCATACCTCATGCGACTCTTCTTGTGATTAACACTCAGGAAAGGCTTTTTGCACATCACCCTTCCAATGAGCTCTTCCTGGTGCAAAGTACGCTGGATTGTGGAACGGTGAACAACTACACCATCAGCAGCCAGATGTTGTTGTAGTTCTCTGGAGGTGGTCTGTGGCTTCTCTGTGACCATTTTCACCATCCTTCGCCTGTGCCTTTCCCCTATTTTTGTCGGCCTACCACATCTTTCCTTCACACGGACTGTTCCTGTGGCCTTCCATTTCACAACTACGTTTCTGACTGTGGAGACAGACAGTTTAAACCTGTCAGATAATTTTTTGTACCCTTCTCCTAATTTATAATGTTGGATTATCTTAGCTTTCAGGTCAGTGGAGAGTTGTTTTGAGGTCCCCATCTTGCCACTCCCTAAGAAAGAACCTAGGCCAGGCACAGCCAGCTATTACCTATGTTAAATAGCCTTTTTCATGATTGGTTCCACCTGTCTTTGTAATTGAAGGTCTAATGAGCTAATCAAAGCAATTTTGTGCAGCAACCTGTCAGCTATAAATCCGTACAGGTGTTGAAATGAATGGTATTTATAAGGGTGCCCAAACTTTTGCACATCCCATTTTTTGCATTTTATTTTATTATAATAAAACTATGTAATGCTACCCTAAGAATTTTGGTCTGGAAAACACTAAAACGTCTACATCTTTGTAGGAAAACAAATGTTGTTGCTGTGATCTTCTATTATAAAGGAAAAGCAAATTGTCATGAAATCTCAGAGGGGTGCCCAAACTTTTGCATACCACTGTATATGTTGATAGCAGAGGTGGGACCAAGTCATTGTTTTGCAAGTCACAAGTTAGTCTCAAGTCTTTGCTTTCAAGTCCCGAGTCAAGTCCCGAGTCAAGTCCCGAGTCAAGTCCCGAGGCAAGACAAGCAAGTCCCGAGTCAAGTCCCAAGTCAATACCGACAAGTCTCAAGTCAAGTCCCAAGTCCTACGGTTTGAGTTTCAAGTCCTTTCGAGTCCTTTTGACAACGGAGAAATAATATTTACACAAATCATGTATGCTTTTAAGATCTGTATATATTTTTCAAACCAAGAACATTGTTCAAACCTTAAACTTTTCAAACATGTCACCACTTTATACAAGTGTGTGTGTGTGTGTGTGTGTGTGTGTGTGTGTGTGTGTGTGTGTGTGTGTGTGTGTGTGTGTGTGTGTCTGGAAGGGGACTAGATGTGAAGTGTCATGAACATGACAATGAACAGAGTTGTGCTTTTCTATGTCAGGGCCCTATGCTGCATTGCATTTGCAAAAGATTAAATTGGCCAAAAGTCTGTCGGTCATTTGTGCATGATGGGGACGTAGTATGATGCCACCATGGCTGAAAACTCGCTCCACCGGAGCACTAGAGGCAGGCATTGCCAAGACTCTGGTGGCCACTCGGAAGAGTGAAGGAAGAGACTTCATGTTCAGTGCCCAGAACAAAAGGGCGTTCTGTCCTTTGGCTGTGTCTAGGTAGTGACTTAGCTGTAGTGCTGGAGTGGTCCCAATATCCCTCTTCTGCCTCTTATGGTATGCAGCAAACAGCCCTTCTCCTTGTCCAAGGTCCTCTTGCTCTTCTTCATCAACCAGAGGAACAGGTTGCTCCGTCTCTGCAGCATCTTGCAGGATCAATTCTGGAAAAACATTTAACAACAGCAGAAAGAAAAGAGCCCTTATTACCATTGGTGTTGGTGATACAGTGTTAGACTGAAAAATGCAATTATTGATGCTGTCAATAAGATCAGACTACAAGAAAAAAAGTTGCATTGAAGTCAATAATATTTACCTTTACTTTGTTGTGCCACCTCTGCCTTGATGTCACGATTGACCAGTACATGGTGCTCCACCCACAGCAGAGAAAAGGCTGAATCCAAAGCGGCTGCTTTGAGGTAGACTGGGTCTAAAAAGGGGGCAGTGATCCCATCTTGAGTCCCGGCCATTTTCACGTTAATGAAGATCCCAAGAAATCTTTTGTTCAGGGATGCCTGGAGACTAAGTTTTGATAACTTGGAAAGAGAAGGACATGCTACTTTTGTTTCTTTCAAACCGTCTCCCACTACCAGCTGAAGAGTATGCGCAAAACACTGCAGGCGCGGTTTCTTTGCCATAGCAGCATCTACCGTTTGCTCTTCTTCCAGGGTTAAGTCACACCAGAGATCAGGGTCATCAAGATGATCTCCGTCATCATCCTCTTGTTCACTGGGGAAGCACACAGTGAATGCCTTTCGCATGTTAGCAGCATTGTCACTATAATGTAGTCCAATTTATCTTTGATGTTGTATTCATCGCATATTGACTCAAATTGGTCACAGATTCATTCAGCTGTGTGTGAGCCTTTGAAGCAATTGCAGGCCAAGAGATTTGTATTTAGCTGTATCCTCTCTTTAGCTGTCTCTTTCTCTATCCAGTGGACAGTGACACCAAGGAATCCCCTCATCTTTCGGTCAGAGCAAATGTCCACAGTGACTGAAACATGCTCAGTGTTGCTCAATTGAGTTTGTAATCTTGAACGTCTCTCCCCAGCAAGGCTCTCTGTTTTTGATGTCAACGTTCTGCGACACACTGGGCTGTACTTACTGTCAATTACTTTCAGAAAGTGCCGAAAACTCTTGTATTCCACAATAGTCAGGGGAAGGTTGCAATCAATAATCAAGTCGGACAGTATTGCTTTGGTGATAGCCTTCTGCTGTGGATGACTCATGCTGTAATGCGCTTCACGACTGTCCAAGAATTGTGAGATTGAAGGCTGTTGTAGTTCATCTATGATGCTTCTACTCATCTGGTATTCTTCAAATCTGTAACAGGTAAGCATATAAAACAGATGTCAGAAAGTCCCTTATTGCCACACATAAATTGCATTTGAAACTATCTCCTCATATATGAATGCTAACACTGTGTTAATATTTATTTTTGTATTATTATGAATTGTATTGTATACTGTAAGATTGTGTTTGTTTTAACATTACATTGATAAAATGCATTACCATTTTCAGTGCACACTTACTATATTAATTTATATTTTTCCTGCTTTACCTTGCCATCAAGCAGCCCTTTCCGACAGGAAACTGAAGTATGCTTATTAATTCACTCTCTCCAGCACACCTGATTCCATTGGCAAAAACAGCAATTTTACCTGCATCACACAGAAATTGCTGTTCTACTGCTGGCTCAATGATTACGTTTAATTTTGCTATTCTATGTCTTCGTTGATAGTTCAGCTTTGTTGTGATTTACCTAAATTAGATAAACAACCTGAATGAGGCAGCAGTAGACTAGCAACTCCTTTGTGCTGCAAAGTAAAATAGTCATTTTTGTCAATGGAATCTGGTATGCTGGAGAGAGTGAGATATACTTAGTTTTCCTATGGGAAAAAATGGTCTGGCAGCAAGCTAAAATGGTACACATATTTATAATATAAAGTACATTAAACTGACCTTGATTTGATTAGGCTTGCTGTTTTGCTGCTGGCAGCAGTCTACTGTGTATGATCCACTGACTAGCTGCTAAGTATACATACAATCTCGCTTCAAAAAATCCTAAACTATCCTTTTACAATATGTGTATGGATAAGTTCACTATTTTGCACTTTGAGCCCAATTTCTGGTTTGTGTAGCATGGAATAGTGTGTTTGACACCGACATTTTAACGATTGGTCCCCCATGCTTCATGTAAGGGCATTCATAAAGCGGTCCTTAAATCAACCTTAAACGTTCGTTTTCAAAGATGTGCAACTCATCGAGTCCCTCCCCGGATGACTGAACTTCTCACCTTATCCCAAAGGGAGATGCCAGCAACCCTGCGGAGAAATCCCATTTCGGCCACTTGTATCCGCGATCTCGTTCTTTCGGTCATGACCCATCCTTCATGACCATAGGTGAGGGTAGGAACGAAGATGGCCCGGTAGACAGAGAGCTTTGCCTTCTGGCTCAGCTCTCTTTTCGTCACAACGGTGCGGTAAAGTGACTGCAGTACCGCTCCCGCTGCTCTGATTCTCCGGCCCATCTCACGCTCCATTGTTCCCTCACTCGAGAACAAGACCCCGAGATACTTGAACTCCTTCACTTGGGGTAAGGATTCATTCCCTACAGGGAGTGGACAGTCCTTCGGTTTCCTGCTGAGAACCATGGCCTCAGATTTGGAGGTGCTGGTCCTCATCCCAGCCGCTTCACACTCGGCCGCATACCGATCCAGTGAGTGCTGAAGGTCACAGACGGATGAAGCCATTAGGACCACATCATCTGCAGAAAGCAGAGGTGCAATCCTTAGCCCACCGAACTGCAGACCCCCTCCCCCACGACTACGCTTCCAAATCCTGTCCATGAATATCACAAACAGGATTGATGACAAAGCGCAGCCATGGCGGAGGCCAACCCTCACCGGAAATCGGTCCGACGTGCTGCCGAGGACCTGGACACAGCTCTCGCTTTGAGAGTACAGAGATTGGATGGCCCTGAGTAGAGACCCCCTCACCCCATACTCCCGCAGCACCTCCCACAGTTGCTCCCTGGGTACCCGGTCTTCTCCAAATCCACAAAGCACATGTAGACCGGATGAGCGTACTCCCAGGCCCCCTCCAGGATCCTTGCGAGAGTGAAAAGCTGGTCCGTCGTTCCACGACCAGGACGAAAACCGCATTGTTCCTTTTTAATCTGAGGTTCAACAATCGGCCGGACCCTCCTTTCCAGCACCTTCGAGTAAACTTTCCCGGGGAGGCTGAGTAATGTGATGCTTCCGTAATTGGCACAAACCCTCTGATCCCCCTTTTTAAAAAGAGGAACCACCACCCCGGTCTGCCACTCCTTCGGTACTGTTTCCGATTTCTACGCAATGTCAACCATGTCCCTCAACACCCAGAGCCTTCAGCATTTCTGGGCGGATCTCATCCACCCCCGGGGCTTTGCCACTGTGGAGCTGTTTAACTACCTCAGTGACTTCCCCCCGTGAGATTGGAATTGATCCCCCTTCATACTCCAGCTCCGCCTCTAACATAGAGGGTAGGGGTCGATACCTTGCAACTGCGCCAGGAGTACCCAGGGATAACATATCCCGGAAGGCCTCCTTCTTCAGTCGGACGGCTTCCCTGACCACCGGTGTCCACCAGGAGGTTCGAGGGTTACCGCCCCTTGAGTTACTTAAGACCTTGAGACCACAGCTCCCCGCCGCAGCTTCGACAATGGAGGCTTTGAACACCGCCCACTCTGGTTCAATGTCCCCAGCTTCCACAGGGATGCCTGAACAGCTCCGCCGGAGGTGTGAGTTGAAGGCCTCCTGGACTTGGGACTCCTCCAGACGTTCCCAGTTCACCCGCACTACACGTTTGGGCTTACCAGGTCTGTCCAGAGGCTTCCCCTGCCACTCGACCCAATTCACCACCAGATGGTGATCAGTTGACAACTCCGCCCCTCTCTTCACCCGAGTGTCCAAAACATGCGGCCTCAGGTCCGATGATATGATAACAAAATCGATCATGGACCTTCTGCCTAGGGTGGTCTGGTACCACGTACAGTTATGAGCATCCTTATGTTCGAACATGGTGTTTGTTATGGCCAATCCATGACTAGCACAGAAGTCAGTAACAAACCACCACTCCGGTTCAGATCAGGAGGGGCCGTTCCTCCAAGTCTCCCAGCAAGACTAAGGAGTCCCCTTCAGGAGCCCCATACAGGACTTCTTTCAGGGTCTCCAAGAAGGCCGAATACTCTGAACTGCTGTTTGGTGCATAAGCACACACAACAGTCAGAGTTTTCCCCCCCATAACCTGCAGGCATAGGGAGGCGACCCTCTCGTCCACTGGGGTAAACTCCAATAAAGCGGCACTCAACCGGGGGCTTGTGAGTATCCCCACACCCGCTCGGCGCCTCACACCTTGGGCAACTCCGGAAAAGAATAGAGTCCAACCCCTATCAAGAAGTAAGGTTCCAGAGTCGACGATGTGCGTAGAGGTTAGCCCCACCAGATCCAACTGGTAACGCTCCACCTCCCGCCAGACATTCCGTTGTCCGGTAATTACCGGACATTGGCCGGGAAAAAAAATAAATGTCCGAGAAAATGAAATCTCACCGGTCAAAGTGTCCGTTTGAAATTGACTAATAATCCCTCTATCTAACTCAATTTGATTTTCAGAATAATACTACCATTTAGGCTAAGTCTAATGTAGTAACACAGTAGCCTATTAGAATAAAATAATTTAACCTAACAGGCCTACAAATACATCGGAAGGTGTATGGCGTGTGATTGGCCCACGAGCGTTTGCGTGCAGCAAAGATTCTACCGCGAAAAGCGTAAACATGACAACCACTTTGTTTATTGAATGCGGCTAGCGTCTTCTGCTAACAAACAAATAGGCTACGTCGGCTATTGTTAAAATATGGCCGGTCCCAGGCAGAGTAGCCTTAAAATTTTTTCTGAAAGATGCGACGACTCCAGATGCGACTCACAAGAGAGGTGCTGCTGCTGCTGCTGCTGCTGATGATGATGACCGGTCTGTGCCTGTGCCAGATGTGCCGATTCCGCCTCCAGAGAAAAGGCAAAAGTCTCGGGTGTTTCGTTCCGATTGGGGTGAAAAGTTCACATGGCTGAGGTGTGAGGTTGTTAGCGGTAAAGAAACAATGTTCTGTTCACATTGCGAAAAGGCCGGACGACGCAATGGATTTACAAACGGATCGACTAATTTGAGAATGTCAGCTCTAATTGAACACAGCCAAAGCAATGACCATGTCTCCGCGCTCCATTTAAAGCCACAGCAGGTTGTCATGAAAAGCCACTGCGAGAAGGCCACGGAAAGTTCTAAGAAAAAGTTGTCATCGCAGCTCAAAATCGTCTTCCATATGGCCACACATGTCATTCCTTCAAACCAGTTTGTTGCGCAGACAGAGCTTCTGCGAGCTCTCGAGGCTCCAGACTTCGTCACTACCGATGGTATTTATCACCACAGTGACTGTGTTGATGACATGGAGAAGGCATTAGAAGATGTGGTGATGAATCAGAAACAGGAAAAAATAAAAAGGAGTGATTGGACTGATCATCGACGAAAAATGGAAGGAAAAGGTGGAGACGTGCTTTCTTGGAAATTACGATGTGGACTGTGGGACCGCAAGATGCATTTATGATCGCCTAGTCGCTGTGCTTCGGGAAATTGATGTAGAACTGTCTCGTGTCATTGGCCTGGGTTCAGATGGTGCAAGCGTAATGATGGGGAGGCATGGTGGGGTTGGTGCTTTGCTTAAGCAGGTGAATCCCTTCTCCATACAAGTGCACTGCGTGGCCCACAGAGCTGCTCTTGCTGCCCTGGACGCAGAAAAGTCCGTCGACAACATCACATCTTACAAAAACACAATCTCATCAGTGTACTCCTTCTACAAGCACTCAGCAACAAGAACAAACCGGCTCCGCCAACTTACAGCTGAACTCCACGATGAGGACATGGTCAGCCTCAAGCAGCCTTGCGCAGTGCGCTGGCTATCCCTACACAGGGCGGTGAAGGCCATGAAACACAACTGGCCAGCTGTGGTCATGGAGCTAACTGAAGAGGCCTTGAGAGGAAATGCTAAAGCGCAAGGACTGCTAGGTCAAATCCAGAGCTACAGCTTCATAGCCATGACTCACGCATTGTCCGATCTGCTACCTGTGATGACCAAGCTGAATTTAGTTTTTCAGAAAGACGACGTCAATCTCTCCAGTATCCGACCAGTAGTGCAAGCATCTGTCGCGGCATTCACACAGTTCCGAGATGCCCCGGGTCCAGAAGAGGAGACTTTCCTGGCAGGCTATGAAGACGGCAAGTACATGGATATCAAAGTGACCAACGCAAGCGACCGCTCAATCCAAGCTTTCCGAAAAGTCAGAGAACGGTTTGTTCAACATCTGATAGATGCCTTACAAGACAGATTCCCCGAAGACTGCTTGGATCTACTTCACTGCTTCGACACCCTCCTCAATCCTCGTAGATATCCTCCAACTCAGAATGGTAAGAAGGAGCTATTCTTTGTCCCTCTAATTGAAGACATAGGCCTACTATGCCCGATTATTTTATAGCCTAGACAGCCTATATTCTAATAACTCATCGTTGTCTCCTATTTGCTTCTTCTTCTCTTTTTTTTTCTTCTTTTTTTTTTTTTAGCTCTTCAAGAATATGCAGAACCAGCGATCAGAACGGTTGTTTCCCATTTTACAACTGTTGAGTCTGCAGACACCACTCCTCTTATCAATGCCATTGCCCTGCGACGAGATGCCCTCGCTGTGATGACAGCGCTCCGTGGCTATGGGGGATTGCAATTCGCCACAGCCTGTGAAGTCCTCATTCGGGATTTCATCGAAATCTATCCAGAGTGGGCCAAGCTGGCCAAAATAGCCTGTGTGATCCCAGTCTCAAGTGTTCCCGCAGAGAGGGGTTTTTCGCTGCAGAACCGGATCAAGACCAAGCAGCGAAGTCGCCTCTCAGAGAACAAAGTTACGCGCCTTATGCGCATCGCAAGTTGTGGAGAGACATTACAAACTTTCGATTTCATGTCGGCAGCTGCCAATTTCAACACTGCCAAAAACCGTAAAAAGTAGTGTAATTATAGGCTACGAGGCAGTGTAGGCCTATGAATAATTTGATGGCCTCATGCCTATTAATTTAAAATGTTACTTAAACCGCACCATATCAGGTGCACGTCAAGACCGTTGATATAACTTACGTGTAGCCTATTGTTGGGCTGTTAAAAGTCTTAATTGTATGTGGGTAAGGGGGATTAGTTTATTAAACTAAATAGAAATATTTGTATTTATTTTTTATTTGTTTGATATATATGGAAGGATGATTGGTTCATCAGATACGTCTCTTAAAATTAACTCGGGCACCTCGTGCAAATAACGCACGGGGTCGTTTGCGCAATAAGTGTTCACGTAATTATTTGAAAGTAAGGCCAATAAATGTGTTAAATTATTTTTGTGTGTCAAATTGTCATTTTGTAAGCTACTAGTCTACTTCAAATGTTTCTACACTAGCCTAATTAGGAACGATGGAATATTTGACCGTGGTGTTATCAAAATGTCCGGAAGGTGAAACCTCGGCCGGTCACTTTGACCGGCAGATTTTTGCAGAGAGGTGTGACATTCCACGTCCCCAAAGCCAGCTTCTGTCGCCTGAGTGTGGTCCGTCGAGACCCTCTGCTTTCACTGCCACGCTTCTGGCAGTGCACCCGACCCCATTGCTGTTTCTCGTAGGTGGTGGGCCCGCAGGACGGGAAAGTGGAGGTGTTGCCCACGTTGCTTTTTCGGGCTGTGCCCAGCCGGGCTCCGTGGCAAACCCCGGCCACCAGACGCTCGCTGACGAGTCCTCCTTCTGGGCCTGGCTCCAGAAGGGGACCCCGGGCTTCCTCCGGGCCGGGTATCCTTGCTTTAACTTGTTTTTTTCATGTCGATATTTGTAATCCACAAAGAAAAGGAAAGAAAACGATCTTCTGCCGATCAAACCCCGTGTTGCGGAGAGTAGTCCTTTGTTCTCAGCCCGCGCGTCTTCTCCACGGCGACGTGCGACACGTGGGCGATGCAACATACAGTATTGTTAAGCTTCGTTTTCCGCATACACACATACAGCGATGATCATTAAACTGTTTGGATACCTGCACACCCACACAGACACTTCCTACTCCACAGAAGCTCACAACCGACCCGGCTCCAGAAGATGCACCCCCTTAAAAACTATTGGGTGCGCCGTAATAGGTTATCAGGCAGGTGAGGTGCCTGCAGCCCCATACACTCAAAAACCATTTACAAGAGTGGGAATTATAGGTTCAACAGCAAGGTATTACCCCGGTACAATATTTCTTTATGTACCAACATTTCATGTGCATTACACATTTTCTCCTTTGCTCAACGTGACAGTGTCACAGAACCATTAGAGAATAACAGGTAATGAATATGCTTTGTAAGGATCTGCAAATGTTCTCAAGCACCCACTATCAAATATACTGTTAAATTGTTTGAGGGACTTCATAATCACCTTCGCTGAATTTTACTCAGGTGTAACTAAAGTGTTATTTAAGGGTTGTTTATATTTCATATCAATAATCCAAATCTGCAAAGTAATGAAAATAAATATAGTGTAGTAAAAACACATGATTACCTCTGAATTGTAGTGGAGTAGAAGTAAAGTATCACCAAATTGAAATATGTAAAATACTTACAGTACTTGAGTAAATGTACTTAGTTACTTTACTGCTGCCTATCACCTTTTCTGCAATGTCAAGCGAGTATATCACAAGAGGCTTATCTTTTAAATAAACTTGTGTATTTAAGGTTGTGGTCTACCGTTATGATTTTGCTTAAATAGTTATCAAAATCAATAATATCTTAACTTTATGTTGATCTGAAGATGATAGATGGCTACTGCCCATATTTGCAAAATGTCCCTCTGAACCTTGACATGTGCATGTTTCAAAGCTTATCAATTGACAACAGGAGGGGTCAGAGACATAAGACCAGCTGTTAAATAAAGCTCTTTTGAAGTTAGCTGCCATGTGGATACATGAATAGTGTCCAATATTGACACAAGCTATTTTCTCCCATTTATCAATTAGATATTAATTAATTGATAACACCTATGGGTTTCCTATCCCCTAAACTGCCAGGGGTATACATACTTTAAATACAGGCAACTTATAACTATGAGAAATATACAAATGTATTTTAGAACTACAATTCCCAGTAGATATTGCTGCCATAGAGTATGTTGCAAAACACACAAATAGCCAGCCTGCGTGTAGTTCTTCCGGTGTGTGGGTGAACCGTGGCTGGGCTGAATTCCATGCAGTTGTTCAGTGTTTCTGTTGATAGTTGTGGCTGATAACATTAAATAATAATAATAACAAATACAATACAAAGTTTTATTTTGAAATGAAAATAAACCAGTAACAAAAAAGGGACGGTCAGATGAGCTGTTCCGACTTTTTGACTCTCTTCCTCACTGACGGCGAAAAGTCAGACATTAAAGAAGAAAAATAAAGAAGAAAAAACATATTGTGACGCTTAAGGGCTTCTTAGTGCGTTTGAAAGTAACGCCAAGACGGGATCCTGACCAGGGGTATATTTTTTTGTCAGGACATGGAGGGGTTCAACCACGGAGGCAAAGTCTTTAACAAACCATTGCAGACTTCTTCCAGCATGTTGAACCATTTCCGGTGCAGAGGAGTCTAGTGTGTCTTGGATTTGGGGTAGTGGTTATGTATCTTAAATAGTGTTATTATTTAGAGTCTCTATAATCTATACAGAGGTGATACTTAATTTTTTTAGACCTTCACCATAGGCAACGCTGAGCTGCTGTGACTGCGGAGAGCCACTCCTGCTCCAGGCTAGGTTGTATCTGCTTGTTGGCACTTACTTGTTTCTCTTATTATGGACAAGGGGAGGTTCAATGACAGTCTGTCCTGGCTGAATGGAGCCTAGGCAGGTTAAAGAAAACCTACAACGGCCCCCTTTGGGGCGGCAGTGACTTAGTAAGGGTTTAACTCGCCCTTACAGACGCCCTCGCTGGGTTTAACACCAGGTACCGCCGGGTAACTGGCAGCCTCCCTCTTCTGCCACCTCTCCTGCATGTGTTTGGTTGTGTTTGTGCATGTATATATCATCCTCCCTGTGTAATGTGTGTAAACACTACAGAGTGGGGAAAGAAATTTCCCTGTAAGGAATCAATAAAGTATATCTCCTCCTTCTCCTCCTCCTCCTTTATATGGGAACTTTGCCGGGATTGAAGATGCATAGGGGCACAGTCTTAAAGTGTTGAGTTTCCACAAGGGCTTGGGATACCAGCAGCTTAAGTTTTTCAAGAAAACCCTTGGTGGGGCTGAGCATTACTCTCCCTTTAACTTGTTATATTGAACATGTGAGCCCTGGTACCATGTACTATGGCCCTGACTACACTAAAACAGTTTGGGCTTCTCTCATTGCACGTGATAGTGGCCTGCTTTGCGACAAGAAAAATAATTCGTCTTTGCCAAACGGCCCCCTGCGTTTAGTACCATATTCTGGGCGTGCTGTGGAATTAACCAGTTAGATGGCCTAGCAGGGCCTCATCTTAAGCTATGTCAGCAACCAGGAAGTGTATGTTCACTTGGTCTTTGTTTACCTGGACAGGGAGGTTGGCTTCAACGAGCACAGTTTGGTCGCCCAGTCCAATACCAACTGCAAAGGTCACAACCGATGGCTGGAAAGACACTTCCACATCATTTTTAAGCAGTAGGATGCACATTTCCTCATAAGGAGTTTTAGGGTAAAGCACAGTTGGGTTATTAATTTACAACAAACAAAAACAAACAACAAAACTTAGGGTTTGGTAGATTTCTTTGTTCAGGGTCAATTTCTCCTCATGTAGTCTGGGCAGTTATGACAGCGAACCTCCTCTCAGTTCATGTCTTTACAGCTTTGCTATTTGTTGGGTGTGAAGGTTGGGTTAGGGAAGGTGTTTGGGATGTGGGCTGGGGTCAGCAGGCTAACGCTTTAATCTGGTTGCTGGGGATGTAGCTACAGTCTCAGTCGGGTCCTCTTATGTTCTTCCTCTGATGGCAGCCGCACGTGTGTTTTGCACCTTTAATGGCCTGGCATAAGTTTGGGGGTTTTGCACATGGTAGCGCAAACATTTTGGCCTACTGGCCTCACTGTGCCCTCCCTTTTATTAAATGGCTCTTGGTAGTGGTGGGCGGATTGATCTAAAATACCGATGTATCAACACCAGTGTTGGTATCAGTATCGATCAATACTTGCGCGATGAAATCACTCCTAAAGTTTCAGTTTCTCTTCTCTATACTCAGCACACTTCTCTTTTTATATCATAGTGGTTATGCATGTGCAAACACCGCTCATGTCCCTTTGCTCCTGCTATACTGTGAGTGTTGCCGCCGAGCAGTCATGTGTCCCAGCAGTGCACTGATGGCTGCGTCATGGCAGAGAGGAAGAGGAGCGCTGTTTGGTTTTATTGAGTTGCAGATCAAAACACTGCAAGCTGCAATGTTTGCAGAAAGAAAATAAGATACTGTAGCAACACCATAAATGTAAACAAACACCTGAAAACCCACCCTAAAGAGAACTTAATTTTCAATCAAATATGCGTATTGATGACACATTGCTGTCCCCTTCACAAAAGTAGATTAGCTGTTTTTCTAAATGTAAAAAGTATTGGTATCGGCAATACTGTCCTACTGGCCCTGTATGTTCTTGGTATCGGATCATACCAAATGTTGCAGTATCGCAAAACCCCTAGCTCTTGGTCACAAAGGAAGGGGTTACAATGTCAATATTTTTTATTTATTTCACTCACATTGTTTTAATTTCGACTTGAGTTTATGTAGCTGTTAGCATCATGAATGGGTTTCCATACCTTCTTAGTTTGCCAAAATGTTCCAGTGTGTTTGCACTAGGAAATTGGCTACCCATCCTTGTGATTGGTTGCACGTCGAGGTAACCACAGAAACAAAACGTAGCTGGTTGTTTTCATCAAAACAGTAAAAATTGTGCCCAACTTCGTGGTTAGCAAAGAGCAAATTGCGAATCATGTAAATGCAGCTTCAGAAGTAAAAGTATATAAAGTTTCATTCAGGAATAAATCTGATAGTGTTTTGTCTCTTTCTTTGTTTCCAGGACACAGCAGGGCAGGAGCGTTACCGCACCATCACCACTGCCTACTACCGTGGCGCCATGGGCTTTATACTAATGTATGACATCACCAATGAGGAGTCCTTCAATGCCGTCCAGGATTGGTAAGCTATTGTCCTGGAAGCTTGTCTGCATGCTGTTTTTGTGTGTTTGATTATCAAAATAATGAATTAATAATGTACTTACAGGGCGACTCAGATTAAGACATACTCATGGGATAATGCCCAGGTTATCATGGTCGGTAACAAGTGCGACATGGACGAGGAGAGAATCATACCTGCAGAGAAGGGAAAACACCTTGCAGACCAGTTAGGTGAGATGTTGTGTATCTTTAATACAACAGAACTCTATTTTGGCTTCAAGAGGGAGGTTTGTGTTAACTAACTTTCTTTAGGTTGTAAAGTTGGAGCATTCGCTGGTACTGAAAGTATTTTTCCCACTCTAAGTTATTGTTTTAAAATCTCTTAAATGTTTTTCAACAGTAAAATTATCCAATATGATGTATGAAAACATGGTTTGGTTTGAATACTTTCAAATTTTTTTTAAACACTTTATTTATCGTTGTTTTCAAGAATAACAGAATACACATATACAGTGGGGCAAAAAAGTATTTAGTCAGCCACCAATTGTGCAAGTTCTCCCATTTAAAAAGATGAGAGAGGCCTGTAATTTCTATCATAGGTACACTTCAACTATGAGAGACAGAATGGGGAAAACAATCCAGGAAATCACATTGTAGGATTTTTAAAGAATTAATTGGTAAATTCCTCGGTAAAATAAGTATTTGGTCACCTACAAACAAGCAAGATTTCTGGCTCTCACAGACCTGTAACTTCTTCTTTAAGAGGCTCCTCTGTCCTCCACTCGTTACCTGTATTAATGGCAACTTTTTGAACTCGTTATCAGTATAAAAGACACCTGTCCACAACCTCAAACAGTCATACTCCAAACTCCACTATGGCCAAGACCAAAGAGCTGTCAAAGGAGACCAGACACAAAATTGTAGACCTGCACCAGGCTGGGAAAACTGAATCTGCAATAGGTAAGCAGCTTGGTGTGAAGAAATCAACTGTGGGAGCAATTATTAGAAAATGGAAGACATACAAGACCACTGCTAATCTCCCTCGATCTGGGGCTCCACGCAAGATCTCACCCCGTGGGGTCAAAATGATCACAAGAACGGTGAGCAAGAATCCCAGAACCACACGGGGGGACCTAGTGAATGACCTGCAGAGAGCTGGGACCAAAGTAACAGAGGCTACCATCAGTAACACACTACGCCGCCAGGGACTTAAATCCTGCAGTTCCAGACGTGTCCCCCTGCTTAAGCCAGTACATGTCCAGGCCCGTCTGAAGTTTGCTAGAGGGCATTTGGATGATCCAGAAGAGGGTTGGGAGAATGTCATATGCTCAGAAGAAACCAAAATAGAACTTTTTGGTAAAAACTCAACTCGTCGTGTTTGGAGGAGAAAGAATGCAGAGTTGCATCCAAAGAACACCATACCTACTGTGAAGCGTGGGGGTGGAAACATCATGCTTTGGGGCTGTTTTTCTGCAAAGGGACCAGGACGACTGATCCGTGTAAAGGAAAGAATGAATGGGGCCATGTATCGTGAGATTTTGAGTGAAAACCTCCTTCCATCAGCAAGGGCACTGAAGATGAAGCGTGGCTGGGTCTTTCAGCATGACAATGATCCCAAACACACCGCCAGGGCAACGAAGGAGTGGCTTCCTAAGAAGCATTTCAAGGTCCTGGAGTGGCGTAGCCAGTCTCCAGATCTCAACCCCATAGAAAATCTTTGGAGGGAGTTGAAAGTCTGTTGCCCAGCGACAGCCCCAACACATCACTGCTTTAGAGGAGATCTGCATGGAGGAATGGGCCAAAATACCAGCAACAGTGTGTGAAAACCTTGTGAAGACTTACAGAAAACGTTTGACCTCTGCCATTGCCAACAAAGGGTATATAACAAAGTATTGAGATGAACTTTTGTTATTGACCAAATACTTATTTTCCACAATAATTTGAAAATAAATTCTTTAAAAATCCTACAATGTGATTTCCTGGATTTTCTTTTCTCATTTTGTCTCTCATAGTTGAGGTATACCTATGATAAAATACAGGCCTCTCTCATCTTTTTAAATGGGAGAACTTGCACAATTGGTGGCTGACTAAATACTTTTTTGCCCCACTGTACATAGAAAATGAAAAAAGAAAAGAAAGAAAACAGAACAGGGGATTACTCCACATTTACAGACTTTCTTCGTCTTTTTATACAGTCCATTTTTTCCAGCGTTGTACACAGAGCTCCTCTTTAGTCCTTAGACGGCAGGACAGACTCTCCATATTATACATTTTTTCCACAATGTCCAGCCATTGACCCGGTCCAGGAAGGTCACTTTTTAACCAGTTCCTTGTGATGGCTTTTTTAGCTGCGAGCATCAGGATCTTACAAAGATAGATGTCTTCCTTTCTTATTGTACCATTCGGAATCAAACCCTGACCCAAAATGCTTGTATTTTCACACATGACCAGACGATATGAGCGCGATTGGGGTTTAACTGTTCACATTGTGTTACGTCTGGGGCACAATAAAATGATAAAACCCAAATGCACGACTCGACACAAAAGGAGTTTCCAAAAAAAGGTTTTTTACTAGAGGTAATATTCCATAGTCACAAAAGTCTAAGCATAACGCACACTAGCGTGGTGATAACTCAAAACGATCTGGCACCGGGTGCAGAGACAAACACAGCTTAAATATACAAGGTGAACACAGGTGTAAACAATAAGGGCGGGGCAGTTAATAAGGTCAAGGGGAAATCAAGCTACCTGAAATGAGAAAGGATGTTAGTGATAAAATAACACCGGAAATGACACACAGGAAATGGCAGACAACAAAAAGGATTATTGGACACAGACTAGACAATACATATACATAAACTAAGGTCCAAAAAACCATAACCATAATTCAGCATATTTGCCGAGACACAACACATTGTCTCCAACAAGACTGCTTTCTACCCAATTGTTTATTTTTAACGTGTGGAGTAATGAAAAAAAAGTTTCAAGTCCCTCCATCTTTTCGAGCTAGTTGAAGTATGTTGGATTTTCAGCATAGAATGCCAATCACTCTCAGATATTGTTCAACTCTGCTTCCCATTTATCTTTTACATATAACATACTGTTTCCATAGCATTTTTGTAGCGTCCTGTATAGTTTAGAGACAATTCTTTGGGGCATTTTCTTAAATGAGCCTGACAGCACTCCTTCGATGATAACATGTTCAGCCTTTTGATCTGAGTGTTCTTTACCACTTAATCTGCTCTGAGGAGGAGTCTGATCCAGATTCAGCTCAATGTCCTTCCATCTAGCCTGATAATCTGTATAGTACCAAAAAACAATGTATCTAATTTGTGCTGCATAGTAGTATTCTCTAAGATCTGGCTCTGCTAGGCCACCAGTCTCCTTGTCCAACTGGAGTGACTTAAGCCTTACCCTTGGCCGAGCTCCAGCCCAGATAAACCGGGATATCAGGTTATCCCATGTTGTAAATCTTTAACTGGGAGTGATAAAAGAAGGTATAAAGGCCTCAGCAGCACGTTAGTTTTTATTACTTCAATTCTGGAACTAAATTCCAATATTTTAGTGGACCACGTTGCCATGTCCCTTTTGATCTTATCATTTATGGTATTTTATATAATGTAGTAAAGTCCTTAGTGAAGTACTCCAAGATATTTCATGGATTTGGTTTTCTACTTTAGTTTATATTTCAGCCGGATTGTTTTATTTGGCATGTAGTTAAAAAAAGAGTACCTGCGTTTTTGTAATGTTCAACTTGTAACCTGACATCAATCCATTGCCCTTCATAATTTTTGTAATTTTGGGCAAAGTTGAGTTTGGGTTCTGAAGGTAGGTGATAATATCATCAGCATTTAATCCTATTATCAGTGTTGGGAAGGATACTTTCAAAACGTATTCTGGTACAGAATACATGCCCAAAAATGTAATCTGTAACGTATTTCGTTACATTTACCCAATCTGAGTAACGTATTCTGAATACTTGGATTACTTCCACATTGAATTGCATTTTATAAGTGTAGGAATGCGGCCATCAAATCCTGCTTACTAAACAGGCCGATTCTGGTGTGTTCTTCTGTTTCAACTGGCTGAATGTGTAAGCCCAAGTCTCCCTGAAAGTGCAATATACAGTATTATAATTTGCTGTAGAGGAACAAAGACTATAAGGGTATGTTAACACAAAAGATGTTTTGCTTGGTTAAAAAAAGAGAAGAACTGACCAATTTTCCCTTTCAGTTTCTTTATTTACTCAGCTGTGAAAAGTGGGAAAATAGAAAAATAGAAAATATTCTGTTTGTGTATAGAATTTGCTGTTACATCTAACATTTTTTTTCACTGAGCGATTAAGTGTATAGTCGTTGCAACTTATCAGCTTAAAATAAAAAGCACCAGAAGAGGTTTTACAAGAATAATGAGGCTGTACATGCCTCTGCATTTGAATGCTTGTGAACCTAAAGACCAATATGTTTTGAGCCACCTACCTACATATTTGAACCCACCTACTCTACATGTCAGCACTCCAGTAAAGGCGTTGTATCGCAGCAGGACAGCCTGCTCAAAGTGCTTATCAGTAATTTTGTTACGGGGTGGAGTGAAGATAAGTCCTCCCTGGCTAAAGAGCCGGTCGACAGGAGCACTTGATGGCAGTGTAGTATTGTACTTTAAGAAGAGGGCTCTGATCATTGGATACATCTTCACTGAAGCTAATGACATGTCTGGATCTTGGAGATACCTCTGCACCTCTTCCTCCGCTGATGAACTTGTCATCTGTGCTTTCTCAAAAGAGAAGAAGTTGTCATCATCTTCTGGATCACCTCCAACTGCGGCATTTCCAGTGGTGCCGGCATCCTCAGAAGGCTCTGTGTGAAGGAGCTCATCAGCAAGCCACCATAGTCGAAACTTTGGGATGGTGGAAGCCACCATCCTTGCCTCATGGGAGGCCAACACCTGCCCAAATCGTGTGTCAATGGCTTTTATAACAGATGAGAGGATGTGGGTTGAGAACTGCACTTGTGACAACTTTTCAGCTAACTTGACTTTTAGGCTGAGGTTGGAATGGTTAGAACTCTGTATCCAAGTGGGCAGTTCTTTTCTCCCTGGAGCATGTTGATTGAGAAGGAAAGAGGTTTCAGAACGGCTGTGTACTCTTTTAGAAACATTGTCTCTTGAGGATGCAGTTTGGCCACTTTCAAATGGTCACAGATTCCATTGAGCTGACTCTCAGTGAGACTCATTAACTTCTCGATTGCATGATACTCTGAGCTCCACCTAGTCACTGAAGGTACCAGACATCTCATTTGGGCAATTTCCTCAATTGCATCAGCAGCACATGATGAACGATGAGCCTTATTCCAGATTGCAGCAAATTTTGACATTGCACTTCTGTATGATTTTTGAGAAACACCCTGTGAGGCCACTTTGTCTAGATCAGTCGTGGCAACAAGATTCAAATTATGCGTGGCACAGCGATGGTGAGGTGGCAAAAAAAAGTTTAGCTCCTCTTCCTCTTGCTCCTCCTGAAGAACTACAGAGACATCAGCAAACTGCAGGTCATCTGTGACTGTGCTATCCAACTCATCTTCCATTTTACACCCTCCATATTCATTGAATACCTTAACGAAATTGCTACCATTGTCAGTGACTGTGGCACTGACTTTGCCTTGGATCTGGAACTCTGCATGAATCTGACTAATTTTGGCAGCAATGACATCATAGGTGTGGCGGCCCCTTATCGTTTCACATGCCAATGCAGAAGACTTTCGATCTAATGTCTCTGGCTCAATCCAGTGGCACGTGATTTCCATGAAACTCTTATGATGAGCTGTCCATGTACTGTATCTGCTGTTATGGACATGGTTTGAATATCCTGAAGAGTTTCAGTAAGTGCCTCCTTCATATTTTGAAATCCCATTTCAATGCGCTGCATCAATGTTTTTCTGCACATGGGTGTCCTACCCCCACTAATTGCTTCGGTCATCTCAAGGAATGGGGCATTCTCCACAAATGAAAAGGGCTGCCCATCTGTAATTATGAACTCAAGAACCAAGGAGTTTACTTTCCTGTGGGTGATTGCTGAGGTGCTGAGTGTTGCTTGTTTGAGAGGAAGTGTGGTGGGCATGGCACTTCGTTGACCACCATCATCTGATGCCAATTCTGCTCTATGCAAGACACTGGAATGCTTCCTCTAAGATAAAGAAAGACAGAAAGAGATCAAATGAATAACACTGAAATTGTTTTATCCTGGGAAGAATAAAGAGGACTAATTGTAGGCCTATACATGTGTAGGCAAAATAAAAAACATCCTAGAGGTGCTGATGGTGTAATTATACTTCTCAGTAATCATTATGCCTAGTCATAATAATCATCAGTTTTAAATGTAATATGGGAAGTCTATTACCACCTAGGCTATTTTACATACCATGTTACCACATCATGGCCTACATATTTCACAGTAGCAGTACACAGTAGCACCACATAATACACAGGAGGACTTAACATGTAAGGAAACATGTTGAAGACAGTTGCCTAACTGGACAGTAGGCTAACTGTAACCAACTGCACATTAATAAGTAGACAGAGATAATAGCAAAATAATAACATTTCAGAGTTGGTGATGGTTTCATTTCAAGTGCAGAGAAAAAAATCTGTTGAACCTGAGATGCCACCATCACCTAGGTCCGTTCATCATTCATTGGAAGCACTGACAATGCGTTAGATTTGACCAGGGGTGTCAAACTCATTTTCAGCCGGGGCCACATCAGCATTCCATCCATCCATCCATCTTCTCCCGCTTTTCCGTCAGGGTCGAGGATGTAACAGCTCCAGCAGAGAGCCCCAAACTTTCCTTTGCCTGGCCACATCGAACCAGCTCTGACTGGGGGATTCCAAGGCACTCCCAGGCCAGCGAAGAGATATAATCCATCCATCTGGTCCTAGGTCTACCCCTCGGTCTCTTCGCAGCTGGACGTGCCTGGAACACTTCCCTAGGGAGGCGCCCAGGTGGCATCCTCACTAGGTGCCCGAACCACCTCAACTGGCTCCTTTCAATGCGAAGGAGCAGCGGTTCTACACCGAGTCCCTCCCGGATGACTGAACTTCTCACCTTATCCCTAAGAGAGATGCCAGCCACCCTCCGGAGAAATCCCATTTCAGCCGCTTGTATCCGTGATCTCGTTCTTTCGGTCATGAACTATCCTTCATGACCATAGGTGAGGGTAGGAACGAAGATGGCCCGGTAGACAGAGAGCTTTGCCTTCTGGCTCAGCTCTATTTTCGTCACAACGGTGCGGTAAAGCGACTGCAGTACCGCTCCGGCTGCTCTGATTCTACGGCCCATCTCACGCTCCATTGTTCCCTCACTCGAGAACAAGACCCCGAGATACTTGAACTCCTTCACTTGGGGTAAGGCTTCATTCCCTACCTGGAGTGGACAGTCCATCGGTTTCCTGCTGAGAACCATGGCCTCAGATTTGGAGGTGCTGATCCTCATCCCAGCCGCTTCACACTCGGCCGCGAACCGATCCAGTGAGTGCTGAAGGTCACAGACCAATGAAGCCATTAGGACCACATCATCTGCAAAAAGCAGAGGTGCAATCCTTAGCCCACCAAACTGAAGACCCCCTCCCCCATGACTAAGCCTCGAAATCCTTTCCATGAATATCACAAACAGGATTGGTAACAACGCGCAGCCATGGCGGAGGCCAACCCTCACCGGAAATCGGTCCGACCTGCTGCCGAGGACCCGCACACAGCTCTCGCTTTGAGAGTACAGAGATTGGATGGCCCTGAGTAGAGACCCCCTCACCCCATACTCCCGCACCTCCCACAGTATCTCCCTGGGAACCCGGTCATACGCCTTCTCCAAATCCACACAGCACATGTAGACCGGATGAGCCTACTCCCAGGCCCCCTCCAGGATCCTTGCGAGAGTGAAAAGCTGGTCCGTCGTTCCACGACCAGGACGATAACCGCATTGTTCCTTTTCAATCTGAGGTTCGACAATCGGCCGGATCCTCCTTTCCAGCACCTTAGAGTAAACTTTCCCGGGGAGGCTGAGTAATGTGATGCCTCTGTAATTGGCACACACCCTCGGATCCCCCTTTTTAAAAAGAGGAACCACCACCCCGGTCTGCCATTCCTTTGGTACTGTTTCCAACTTCCACGCAATGTTGATGAGACGTGTCAACCATGACAGTCCCTCAACACCCAGAGCCTTCAGCATTTCTGGGCGGATCTCATCCACCCCTGGGGCTTTGCCACTGTGGAGCTGTTTAACTACCTCAGTGACTTCCCTCCGTGAGAATTGACTCCAGCTTCGCCTCTAACATAGAGGGCGGAGTTGTCGGATTCAGGAGTTCCTCAAAGTGTTCCTTCCACCGCCCTAACACACTATCAGTTGAGGTCAACAGCGTCCCATCCTTACTGTACACAGCTTGGATGGTTCCCTGCTTCCCCCTCCTGAGGTGTCGGACGATTTTCCAGAACAACTTTGGTGCCGACCGAAAGTCCTTCTCCATGGCTTCTCCGAACTTCTCCCACAACCGCTGCTTTGCCTCGGCCACGGCTGAGGCTGCTGCCCTTCGGGCCGGTCGATACATTGCAACTGCGTCAGGAGTACCCAGGGATAAGATATCCCGGAAGGCCTCCTTCAGTCGGACGGCTTCCCTGACCACCGGTGTCCACCAGGAGGTTCGAGGGTTACCGCCCCTTGAGGCACCTAAAACCTTGAGACCACAGCTCCCCGCCGCAGCTTAGTTGAAGGCCTCCTGGACTTGGGACTCCTCCAGACGTTCCCAGTTCACCCGCACTACACGTTTGGGCTTACCAGGTCTGTCCAGAGGCTCCCCCGCCACTCGACCAA
Organism: Eleginops maclovinus; assembly: GCF_036324505.1. Lineage (NCBI taxonomy): Eukaryota > Metazoa > Chordata > Actinopteri > Perciformes > Eleginopidae > Eleginops > Eleginops maclovinus. Next base: position 206,024 of record NC_086357.1, on the reverse strand, counting down.
AACTCACCACCAGATGGTGATCAGTTACAACTCCTTCTCTCTCTTCACCCGAGTGTCCAAAACATGCGGCCTCAGGTCCGATGATACGATAACAAAATCGATCATGGACCTTCTGCCTAGGGTGCTCTGGTACCACGTACACTTATGAGCATCCTTATGTTCGAACATGGTGTTTGTTATGGCCAATCCATGACTAGCACAGAAGTCCAGTAACAAACCACCACTCCGGTTCAGATCAGGGGGGCCGTTCCTCCCTATCACGCCCCTCCAAGTGTCTCCATCATTGCCCACGTGTGCGTTGAAGTCTCCCAGCAAGACTAAGGAGTCCCCTTCAGGAGCCCCATACAGGACTTCTTTCAGAGTCTCCAAGAAGGCCGAATACTCTGAACTGCTGTTTGGTGCATAAGAACACACAACAGTCAGATTTTTCCCCCCCCATGACCCGCAGGCGTAGGGAGGCGACCCTCTCGTCCACTGGGGTAAACTCCAACAAAGCGGCACTCAACCGGGGGCTTGTGAGTATCCCCACACCCACTCGGCGCCTCACACCTTGGGCAACTCCGGAGAAGAATAGAGTCGAACCCCTATCCAGAAGTAAGGTTCCAGAGCCGACGCTGTGCTTAGAGGTGAGCCCCACCAGATCCAACTGGTAACGCTCCACCTCCCGCACAAGCTCCGGCTCCTTCCCCCCCAGAGAGGTGACATTCCACGTCCCCAAAGCCAGCTTCTGTCATCTGAGTGTGGTCCGTCGAGACCCTCGGCTTTCACTGCCACCCTTCTGGCAGCGCACCCGACCCCATCGTTGTTTCCCGTAGGTGGTGGGCCCGCGGGACGGAGAAGCGGAGGTGTTGACCACGTTGCTTTTTCGGGCTGTGCCCAGGCCGGGCTTCGTGGCAGGCCCGGCCACCAGACGCTCGCTGACGAGTCCTCCTTCTGGGCCTGGCTCCAGAAGGGGACCCCGGGCTTCCTCCTGGCCGGGTATCCTCGCTTCCAAGTGTGTTTTTCATGAGGTCTTTTTGAACCAATCTTAGTCTGGCCCCTTACCTGAGACCAATTTGCCATGGGAGACCCTACCAGGAACACAAGGTTCCAGACAACACAGCCCCCAGGTTCATCGGGGCACACAAACCTCTCCACCACGATAAGGTGCTGGTTCTCGGAAAGGCACATCAGCATTATGATTGCTAAAAATGTAATGTAATTTCAACTACCAATGAAACACAGGCTGGCAGAGAGAGAGAGAGAGAGAGAGAGAGAGAGAGAGAGAGAGAGAGAGAGAGAGAGAGAGAGAGAGATTTTAGATTTTTTTTTTCAAACCACTTTTATTCACAAATAAATTAAACACACCACATTAGAATAAAAATCAATTCAAAACAACTTCAATTCAGGAATTGACTGAAAACCAGCTCATCATTCACCACTGAAACCAAAGCATTGTTATTTCGAAACTCCCCCACATTTTCTGTCAGACAAAAATAACTGAAATCAGTTTTGACCCTCGCTCTCACCATGCATTTAAAAATCAGTACAGCATCACAGGCCATCGAGTCCCCAACTTTATTTCTCCTGCTGAGGTAGGTGGCCATTTTGGCCTGGCCCAACAAAAAATTCAGGAGCTGACATTTCACCTTTTGTCTCTGGGTGTACCTGTAACCAAGGATGAACACTTGGGGGGAAAAAACCTCACCAAACAAAACAAACATCTGGGTCAGTAATGAAAGAGACAAAGGAGTCGATCACATCCTGAGAAACAGTGGAAGATGGTTTCCCTTTGGTCACAGAACGGACAGGTGTCAGAAACAGCGGGGTTGATCACTGAAACAAAGGCATTTACAGCAACCGCGCCGTGGAGAATCCTCCACTGTAGATCCCCAAGCCTCTTTGTCAGCGGGGGCTTGTAAAGCGCTCTCCACTCAGGCCTCTGAGTCTCAGTCAGGGCCAGGTGGGCTCTCCACCGGGTGTCCACTCGGCCCTGCAGTCTGCTCTGGTTTAGCACTTTTGACATAAAATAGTACATCCTTTTGTTGGACATGGTGCTAAACTTAAAATCAGTGACATTATTTAACCTTAACAGAAAACTATCACATGTGACGTCAGGAACACAAAGTATCTCCGGAAAAGAGTCATTTTCGTTTGCTTCAGTAAGTCCGTTACAGAAAGCAACAGCCAGTGCCAGTTCTGGTTCGCTGAGCTGCTGTTTCCACCCACTCAGCAGGAGGCCGGTCACTTGGACTGACCTGATGCCCAAACGTGCCGCCAGGTCCGCAGCATTGTCCAGGCAAGGGCCACACAACTCCAGCACATGTCCCAGTGTGAGGATCTTCTCTTCACAGAGTCTCTGCTGTAGAGAAGGCCCTATTCCACTCAGAAAACGAGTCCCGTGGACCACCGGCTCTTTGAGGAACCAGAATAAAGAGGCACAGTTCTCCGTTCTCTCTTTCCGGAAAAGCCCCCACACCTTGAAAAGTTCCTTGTAGAAGCATGAGAGGTCCATTAGGAACAGCGACTCAGCCAGGCCCAGCCCTCCACAGCGCTCCAGTACAGCACGAGCCACGGATCTCCATTCCAGGTCAGCAGGTCCAGTCAGGAACCTCTGGACGAAACGGAGCCTGAACGCAGCCCCTCTGCTTGCCAGGTGAACCAGTCCATGTCCCCCTTCTTCCTTTGGCAGGAAAAGGACGCTCTGCGGGACCCAATGCATGCGGTCCTAGAAGAAATCCACCAATAGAGCCTGCACCCTGGACAGCAGGTTTACAGGCGGGTCTGTACATGCCAACCGGTGAGCCAGCATGGAGGAAACAAGGTTATTCAAAATCAAATTACGCCCCTTAAAAGAAAGTTTTGGAAGGATCCACTTCCACTTCTTTAATCGGCCTTCCACCTTTTCCACGAGCCCGTCCCAGTTTTGTAAAGAAAAGGTTTCGTCACCGAGATAAACACACAGGTACTTCAACCCTCCCCTCTTCCAAACAAGGCCCCCAGGTAAAACTAAACCATTAAAGTGGCCTGCCCCTACTGCTAAGGCCTCACTCTTCCCCCAGTTTACCCTAGCAGAAGAGAGCTTGCTAAACACACCTACAGTATCTGTTAAAGCATTGATATCCTGTTGAGTTTTTACAATCACCATTACATCATCTGCATACGCAGACAATTTAAGAACATGATCACAGCCAGGAAAAGAAAACCCATGCATTTTGGACCTTAAGTTGTGTAGGAGAGGCTCTATGGCCAGGGAGTACAGCATCCCAGACAAAGAGCAGCCCTGTCTGACTCCTCTCTCGGCTTTAAAAGTAGCACACAAACTACCGTTAATCTTCAGTACACTCTCAATGTCCCTGTACAAGACCTGGATCTTGGCTATCAGACCAGAGCTGAACCCAAAAGCCTCCAGCGTCTGCCACAAGTACTGGTGCTCAACTCGGTCAAAAGCCTTTTCTTTGTCCAGAGGAATCAGACCAAGCTCACAGCCCAATGAACCGGAGAGGTCCAAAACATCTCGAATCAGAGTAACGTTGTCAGTTATCAACCTGCTGGGTACACAGTATGTCTGGTCTACATGAATGACATGCTCCATCACTTTCCTCAGCCTCATTGCCAATACTTTGGAGAGCAGTTTGTAGTCGGTACAGAGAAGGGACACAGGACGCCAGTTCCCAAGCTCCTGCAGGACTCCTTTCTTGGGGAGGAGAGTGAGCACCGCCCTCCTGCAGCTCAGAGGCAACCTCCCATTACTGAGACTGTCCCTGAGGACATCCAGCAGGTCATCACCCATGACAGGCCAGAAAACCTTATAGAAGTCTGCAGGCAGGCCGTCTATGCCAGGAACCTTCCCACTCTGCATGCTCTGCAGGGCCTCCTGTAGCTCCTGGGCAGAGAGCTCAGCTTCCAGGTCTGCACTGTCCCCCTCAGGGACCTTAGGTAGGCCTTCAAAGAAGGACAGCGCCGCCTCTGGTTCTGCCTGGTAATCTGACCTGTAGAGCTCTTTATAAAACCTGACAGCACACTGCTGAATGTCGGCTGACTCCTGAAGCAGCTGCCCGTCTGACCGCAGGGAGTGCATCAGCCTCCTCTGACCGTTCCTGCGCTCGAGACCGAAGAAAAAGTGAGAGGGAGCATCCATTTTCACGATGTTCTGAAACCGGGATCTGACCAGAGCACCCTGAGCAGAAAACCCCAGCAGGTCGGACAGAGCTGAATTTCTACTTTTGAAAACCTCAACATGTTCTCGCTCTCCTGTGTAGTCTGCCAATCCCTGCAGCTCCACCACTTCCCTCTCCAGAGCCCTCAGAGATCTAGCCATGTCCTTGGTGACATTGAGAGTGTACTGCAGGCAAAGCTGATTGATTTGGACTTTCCCCACATCCCACCACTGCTGTAGACTACTGTACTCACTCTTACAATTACGGTAGTTTTGCCAAAAACATTTGAAGACTGTTTTAAAATGATTATCAGCCAACAGAGAAACATTGCCAATACGCACTATTGCACTTCACATAATTAATAAAAACTGAAACCTGAACAAGGGAATGGTCAGAAAACCCAACAGGACTAATGGAGCAGCTCCTGCTTGTATTAATGTGGTGTATAAAACAGTACATTCGGTCCAGTCTGGCTAGAGACAACAGATTTCCCCTACAGTGCACCCAGGTGTAGTGCCGCTGGCCCGGGTAAAGATGCCTCCAAATGTCACACAGCTCGAAAGACTCTGTGATCCTCACCAAAGCACTGCTAGAGGCAGCATGCGGTTCCCAGTGGTTCCTGTCCAGCACAGGGTTTTCTGTGCAGTTAGTCACCCCGAGGAACAGATACTCCTCACTACTGCAGGTGCTAAAGGCATGCTTCAACTGTTCAAAAAATAAAAGCCTTTCAGGGCCCACACTGGGAGCATATATATTATTAAAACATATTTTAACCTTCTCGAAAACAACATTTAATTTCAACAAGTGACCTGGAATGCCGTCCTCAACAGTGCAGGAAAAGGGTGTGAAACTTCTGGCAAAGAGAATAGCAACCCCTCCACTATTGCTGCGTTTATGGCTGAAGAAGCCCTCCCCACTCCATGCCCTCCTCCAGTCAATCTCATTGTCAGCAGTGCTGTGAGTCTCCTGGAGAAACGTCACATTCAGATTATTACTCTCTATTAAAGAAAACAAAGATGCTCTCTTGGCATCCCCTCGAGCACCGTTAATATTCAGAGAGCCAAGCTTTATGTCACCCATAATGAAAGTATAGCTGCATCCTATAGTCAAAATGATAACTGAAGAAAAGGAAAGGAGAGAAAAAACAAACAAGATGCACTTAATCATTACTTTCAGCAGTTTCTTCTCGTATCTTCTGCAGTATTTTCCTCAGCCTGTAGATCTCCTGTTCACTAAAGTAAGCTGCCTAAGGCCTCCTGTGCGCTGCATGAGAGCCCTAGCAGAGTCATGAAACATCAGCTGATCAGCAAAAAAATCCTGCACCGTTACCGCCTTCCTCCCTTTAGTTTCCTTCAGGAAGCCTCTGATCCTCTGGAAGGAATACTCCTCACCCCTGTCTACCTGCATACTTTCGCTGAAAGCCTCACTGTCACTGTCCTCCGAGTCCTCTGAGAGTCCCTCTGGCTGAGAGGAACACAGCGACTCTGTCTTCAACACCTTTTTTGTTTAGGCTACGTTGTTGTTGCACACCTCTGCACTTTTTGTTTTAATCGGTAATTTGAGCAAATCCTCATCCATGATGACTTCCTCCAAAACAGATTCAGCCACCCTGGCTGCGGTGTGCCCACTGTCCCCAAGTGAGTTACTGAGTGAAGCCACAGCCGGCCCCGCCCCCTCCGCAGCGTTCCCAGCCCCCACCACAGCGACGGGAGCAGCGACAGGCGCCACCGCCACCGCTCCAACCACAGGCGGCACCGCCACCGCCCCAACGACAGGCGCACCCGCCACCGACCCAACTGCAGGCGGACCCGCCGCCGGAGAAGCGGCTGCCGGAGCAGCAGCAGGTGGACCCGCCGCCGGAGCAGCGGCAGCCGGACCCAGGCCCGCCGCCGGAGCAGCTGCAGTCGGACCCGGACCCGCCGCCGGCTCAGCAGCAGGCGGACCCGCTGCCAGAGCAGCGGCAGGGGGACCCGCCGCCGGAGCAGCGGCAGCCGGACCCGCAGCCGGACCGCCACCCGCTCCCCCAGGGCACGCACGGATCAGATGTCCCTGAGCTCCACATCCAAAACATCTCAGCGTATCAGACATGACATGAACAGTGTAGGCAAAATCGTCAATACGAAAACTAAGAACCAAGTTGAGTTCCCCCTCATCCTTCTTTAGGATCATAAGCACCTGTCTCCTGAAAGAAACCACGTGCTTAAGGTGCGGAGACTTGCAGCCGAGGGGGATCATTTTTATTGGAGACACAAGCTGCCGTGCGGAGCCAACTCTCTCTCCAACAACTCGTTCCGCACAAACGGAGGTACATTCGATATTAACACTTTTTTCGCGGGAGTGGCAAGGGGTAGCATGGGTAGCAGCGTCCCTTTAACCACTATCCCGCTCTCCACCAGCTGATTAGCTTTCTCAGTGCTGTCTAAGAAAATGACCACAGCACTTTTCATCCGTGAGGCAGATTTCACCCTGCCATATCCCACCACAGCACCCACAGCCAAACTACACTCCTCTACCGAAACACCGCCAGGTGGAGAGAGCTTGACGGCGTGCTGGCGAGTCAGCTTCTCCAACCCGGAGCTGCTTCCACGAGACGCCATGCCGAGCCAAGAGGCTGCAGTAGCAGCCGCCTGGCAAACAAATCACCAGTGCCACTAAACAAATCCACCAAACCCACCAAAATTCGGTGACGTGATGCACAAAGTTATTCACAATCACCCAGTGAGAGAAACAAATGTTTAAAAGGGTTTGAAACATAGGCGATGCTAGCCCCTTTTTAGGGGTGCTGTACACCGCTCCGCAGCAATACACACACAGTGAGAATACATTTAGTTGTGGTAAGTTGCTCCAAAGCTGTGTCTCACACTTCTTTCCTTTTACCTTTTTATATACAGTCTATCTATGCCTTTTACCTAGAGTTTTTCCGATTCCGATATCAAATCGGCGAGTACTGGAGTCCAGGCACCGTTTACCAGTTAGTTCCGTTAGCGCCGTTAGCTGCATTAGCTCCGTTAGCGCGGCTACAGTGGAACTGGAGCGGTCTGTTTATTAAACGAAAAGAGCAGCGCTACAAATAACCAGCGTACCTGTGTACTGCGTATGTGTGTCTCTGTTGTTAGCATTACTTTCGAGACTCATTTTAACAATCGGGAGTCATGTAAACAAGATGTCACGCGCGTCTTTTTCCGGTTAGTGGTCATGGAAACATGAAGCTCTCAGCTCTGTCAGTGTGCAGCGTTTGGACCAGAGTGAAAACAAACGTGTGTACAATAGGGATGTGCATTTCTGGCAAAAATACTATTGTATATTCGCTAACAAGTATTCGGATATTATTCGATAGTCGGTCCATTTTTTTCCGGTCAATCCCCCCCCAATGCACTCACGAACACATAAACCTCGCATACATGCACACAATGACGCAGGAAGAGGCTTTTTATCATTTGTATGAAATAAATCTGTTTAATTCATCAACTTCAGGTTTCAAGGTTTTATTGGTCATATGCACAGCATATACAACGTATATGTTGATGAATGAAAATCTTATGTCCCATGCTCCTCCAACAACTCAACATACATGGTGCAAATAAGATAAATAAAATAGTGCAAAAAGAGAGAAGAATATTTACAATAACAACAATAAAGATTTGAGGATGTGAAATATATACATATGTGGAATACATTGACAGTATTTAAATACTTTACACTGTTGAATGAGGAGGTATGGACAGATGCATATATTATGTATAGCAGATGTATATGGCAGATATGTATAATATATAGATATGTGTACTATAAACAGATATGTATGGCAGATGTGTATAATATATATATATATATATATATATATATATATGTATGTGTGTGTACTATAAACAGATGTGAGTACATTCACAGAGCTCAGGAGTTCAGCAGTCTTATAGCCTGTGGTATAAAACTGTCTCTGAGTCTGGTGGTCTTGGTCCGGATGCTGCGGTACCGTCTGCCAGACGGCAGCAGACAGAACAGATTGTTGCTGGGGTGATCGGGGTCCTTTATTATCCTACCGACCTTCTTCCTACACCGCTGAGTGTAGAGGTCCTCCATGGATGGCAGCTTCGTCCTGGTGATGTGCTGAGCAGTTTTCACCACCCTCTGTAGAGTCTTACGGTTGAGGGCGGCAACTGCCATACCAGGCGGTGATGCAGCCAGTCAGGATACTCTCGATGGTGCAAGAAGAAGAGCCGCTGTCGAGCCGTCTTGGATATGACCCTGGTGTGCCGCAACATCAAATTATTAACTTGGGCTTAGGCTATAAAATATGCCTAAATGCGCCGAAAACAGATCGCCATTTATTTTTTTACTGAACGTAGCCTGCATGACGGGGAACTAGACACGTCTTTAGCATGTGAGTAGGCCTATCAGAAACTGGTCATAACCTTTTCAGATCTTCAAATCTTGGACAAAACTGTTAATTCCATATAGTTGCCTCAAGGCAGCGTTAATGATTTTAGGGTACAGGCATGACGGTAGGCTTAATACAACATAAACTTGGCGTTCAATTCTTCTTCCAAAACAAATACTTTTTTGTCAAATACATGGATTTCCACTTGTGTATTTATTATTAAAATAGAAAGGACCATATGACCCCAAGTCTCACGGCAGATAGGCCTACTATAACAATCCCGGTCGATACGTGTATGTGTGTGTGTGGCCTGTTAGTGAACAATGGATATACGCCAGTTCTTCAAAAGAAAAAAGACAGATTCAGGTGAGAGATAGGGACAGTCCATAATGACCTCTGTCTTGTTTTCTTCTGAAAAGACAGATAATATAAACCAGCTATCTGTATGTTGTATGAAATTAGTGCCAAGGGAAAGGGAGAAACATGGAGAAGGAGAAAGGGAAAGCATGCAGGAAGAACCAGGTGAGAAAACAACAACAATAAATTGACATATAGTGAATAGTGGCAAGCAAAACAGTAACCACTCATACTCCTATACTAACGTATTGGCATTAAGTAGCCTATATTACGTTTACTTTTTGTAACACATTATTTTACACCACATCTTTTCATATTAAAGGAGGAGGAGAAGAACAGGGAGAGTCCCAAGGGGATGAGAGGGAAAGAAATGAAGAGACAGAGCAACATACAGACCACCAAGCCACAGCAGCAGGGACAGAAGAGATCTGTTCAGATTTAGGGGCCAAGGATACCGGTCCTAAACAGTTAAAGCTTTCTCAATACCATACCTGCAAACTTAGAAGGGCTGAAAAAGGTGACAAACTAAACCGTTGTAGGGGGGTCTGGGGGCATCCCCCGCAGCCAAATTTTGCTATTTTAACATGTAAATTAAGCATTCTGGTGTACTCCCATAAGAAAATAAAGGGAAAAGACAACATTTTCTTAAGGTAAAAATGGCACATTTATTGACCCATAAACTGGTCAGTTAAAAACATTTTAAATGTGAAAAGCATTCAGGACAGGTAAACAGTAAATCCCATTGGCCAAATTTGGCAACATATCAACATAAAATTATTTTCATTTTTTCATCCTTTTGGCCTGGACAAGCCTTTCAAGGGCCCGTTTTCGCTGCTTGGCAATGTGCCTCTTTCGGGCCACACAATTGTTCTCCACCACCTCTGCCCTATTACTAGCAGCACTGGTAGATGGCTGGCAGCCAAACTCAACCCTCCTTTCTCTGATTACAAGCTGATTGTCCTGTCGTTGGGCTTTGTCCCTAGTTCCAGCTGCACTAATGTTAGAACACAACGTCCTATCTACCTCCCCAAGCTTCAAATCATCCCTTCTGAACATTTCCACCCCAGTCTGCACAGCACTGAGGGTGGAGATCTTCATTGACGTTGATCGTTGATCAATGATGGTCCCCATGACACTGAAGGAAGACTCAACCAGGGCACCATGGAAAATTGAGAGGGCAGCCTTGACTGCCTGACACAGTGCAGGGTACTTCCCTGTATTGAAGACGACGGCCCACCACTTGACAACATCCTCTCCATGCTGAAAACTGGGAAGCGCCTGGTCAACATTGAAACGCAGAATTTCTTGGTCTGTGTCAGGATCTGGTGGCAGCAGGTGACCCATCATAATATGAGCTTCCTCAAATATATTCTCTTCATAGCTCTGACCCATAGACTGTATATATAGATGGACAGAGTGGCTCCATTCAGCTGTGTTCTATAGAATTGAAGCAACCGAGGCGACGCCATCTTTAAAAGTATTCTTAACTACTTCACATTCTTGTGGGCCTACCTAAGTGTTCTATGTGAAAAAATGACATTACAAAATATTTCAGTTTGTAAATATTTTACTGTGAGTACTTTATTTTCAGTACATTTGGAACTGGACTGAAAAATGCAAAATGATGGAAAAAACTAAAAAATATATTTTAAAAAATCAAAGTAGGCCTAGTTGTCTTCTTCAGGGTGCTGGTGAGCCATGCCACATGAACAATTCAAAATGGTGGATTCCCTCCATCCAAACAAAATATTTAAAACAAATTCCAAACAGGGCTGAAGTAGTTGTCCTCTTCAGGGTGCTGGCGAGCCATGCCAGATGTGGAATGTGCTGCTCTTCTCCCTTTGGCAAGCCAGGTCTTCACATATGGCAAAGGATTCCACTGGTTGGTTGGGGGGCCAACTGTACTGATGAAGAGAAGGTTTGCAGCATTTTTGGTCGTCAGTTTGCTCCTGTACTCAGTAATGATATTGTTCATCGCGCTGAACCCCCTCTCACAGTCTGCATTACTTGCTGAGAGGGTGTCTACTGCTATGCACAACTTTTTCATGTTGCTTGGAATGCTTCTCCCCCCACTTGCCTTATATTCAACAAATCCAAGGTGTGTTGTTTTCTCATTTACATGTAGAGTATGACACAAAGCCCTCACCTCATCCTCTCCATGTCTGGGATTGGCATGATCCCATTTCTTTGGGTCAAGGGCTGCCATTTGGTTCATCAGTGTGGTGTAACTTTCTTTTCTTTGAGCTGCAACACTGGCCTGTGCTCTGTTGGCTGTGGTTGTGAAGAGCCTCTCATTCAAACTGTCTGCCACTGCTTGGATGAACTTTGATGCATCAATGATGGGGGACCTGCCGACTTTTAAATCTTCTTCCTTGAATTTCATGTCTTTCTCGGCCTGACTTGCCTCAACTGCATGCTGTCCTGGGTATGTGATAAGGCTTCCTATCCTCTTGGTGTATGTTAGCATGATGTCATGAGCTTTTGGCAGAGTGATCCCCCTGTTCTGAAGTATCTCAGAGAGATTCTTCAGTTCCATCAGGACATCAGCCATCAGAGCAAGATTTTTCACAAAGTTGATGGAGCACAACTTAGAGAGCAAGCCTTGAAATTTGGCCCTCTCTCTGCCATCTTTTGTGCGGTCTTCTGATGCTTCACGGAAGTGCTGTGCCAGTGCTCCATAGGAATACCAGACTGCATTAACAGCTCGCCATGAGGAGGCCACCCATCGGACATTGAAGACTCTTCCGATTCTTCTCAATGTGATATGGAGATTGTGGGCGCACTCACTCAGCTCCCGCATGCTTTTTGGGGACTGGCTGTATAATGTGTACAGGGCATCAAGGAACGCCTGGAAGTCCTTTGTCCCTCCAGTGGCTTCCAATGCCTGAGCCACCGCCAGCTCCAGCCTATGATTCAGGCAGTGCCATAGAACTATATTTGGGAAGTCATCTTGGAGCAGCTTCCCAACGCCTGACTTCACTCCCAGCATCACATTGGCCCCATCACTGCAAAATCCAATAAGCATCTCCTGCAGGAGCTCCATTGTGAAGCCATTGTTGAGGAGACAGTGCATTATCTTGCCTTTGATGTGAGCAGCAGACAAATTGTCCAGCTCAATCAAATCTAAGGGAAAAGCAATGGGCTCCATCTCGCCGTCAATGCTGGCCTTTAAAAACACAATCAGTGTCGATTTGTGCCCCACACTGGTTGACTCATCAGCCAACACAGTAATTTTACTTTTATTTTCAATTATCCTCCTCACAATTTGATGTTTCATTTGAGTTGATACATGGTCAATTATGTCAACACAGACTGTCTTGCTGTGCAGAATGCGACCTAAATTGAGTGAATTTGCTTCTTGAAGATCAATTAATTTCTCAAAATCTGTTAAAGGCTTGTCATGTTTGGCAACAAAATAAGCGGTCCTGAACACTTTGGCGGTGGCCTCAAACGCAGACTCCTGGCTGGTGGCATTCATGTTTAAAAGGATCTCTTTCTGTGCAGTTTTAAGAATCTTAACAGCTTCATTGTCGGCTGCAGATTCTCTGTGCTCATGAAAGAGATGACAGCTGCACGGTCCTTGAATGGCCACATGGGGCGATATTCCCCTCTGCCCAATTGCTTACGATATTAACACCTCGAGATGCGCTGACACCAAGGCCCTTAACATCACGACATGAGATGCAGCCAAGCATGCCATTTTGGGCATACAACCATTCGTTTTTTGTTCTGAACTGTTCAAATTGCTCCTTTGACCAAACAGGGGGGTAAGCGGTAGACCTACTTGCAGCAGGCCCAGCATCACTTGTTGACGGTCCTGCACCTGCAACGTTACTCTCATTCACACTTGCGTTCTCATTCACTTCCTTCGCGCAAGGGACTGCATGCACCGAGCCATCTGTTTTTCTGACTTTTTCCTGATTTTCATTTTCAATAACTCGGTCCTTTCTTTTAAATAGCTCGGTTATTCTTTTCTGCATTCTTTTATCTCTCCGTATCACAATGCTTTTCTTCACAGCACGCACTTCCTCAATCAGCTTCTGAAAACATTCCCATATATTGGCTGTCTAGTTGATACACTGTAAATATTTTAACACGTGATAATGTAAATATTACAGGGAGTGAGAGGGCTCATATGAATACTTTTTAGGGTGTCAGGAAAACGCTTGCTTACTTTACAAAGCATGCTCACATTTAAATCACAAGCTTACGGTCCTGTAGCCCACTAAAGCGGACGCTCTGCTCAGCTGTGCCCCCGTTACAAACAGCGTGAACAGCCTATTTGAAGAAGAGTAATTTATTATTTGTCCGAGTAGAAGACATGTCTCAGTATGCCACCCAATCACAAAAACATGAAGTTTTTGAAAAGCCGATTTAACATTTCGCTGACACAGTTTTAAAGACGAGAGTCGAGACGACTTCATTCACTAGAACTAACTGCGGAGCAAGCGCGGGCAGGAGATGGAATCAAACGGAACGCAAGCTCCAGAAAGGCACCAACAGAAAGACCAAAATATATGGGATATTTGCAGACGTTTTGAAAACTGATTACCATAGGCTACTGGGTGGCTTTCCCATTAGTACAATTTAGTACCATTATTTCCAAATATTTTTTGTTGGGGTCTGAATAGGGGTGGATTTGAAAGCGTCAGTCGATGCAATTGGAAGCTGAGCATGCAGGAGATCCTTTGACTAATGACTATTTTAAGCAAGCCAAGCTGTTATCTTCATCGGAGCTGGTCCAAAATGACATATTGTGGGTAGCCTAGATATGTTTTCTTCTTAAAAGGCGTGCGTTACTGCATTTTTTGGATTTAAAAAAAAAAAAAAAATGTATTCAACATAATAAACCCTTATCAAATCTTACCGGTGCGCCGCACCGCCGCGAAATCTTTTACAGGAACGCAGCACCGCCTCGCACCGGCTTACTTTCACCCCTGAATAAGATACATAAATAATAACAATAACAACCATCCTTCTACCTAATGTCACTAAGAATAATGTTATTTGTTAATTTCACCTCATGTATTTCACAGAGCACGTCAAACACCCTCATCGCAAAGCCAGCTGTGACAGCTGTCATTAAATATTCAGCCTAGAATATTTAAACGTTAACGTTAACTTTTTTCTCATTAGAAATCTCGATGTTTCGAGCGTCTTCAACATACAAATCTATCTGTTTTTCGTTGGTATATGACCATAATCCTTTCAAGGATGTCCGAAAATCTATAGATTACTGTCAAATTAAGTTAACTTTCTAACGTTAGCGGCTAAGCTATCGCTACCGTCATTTTAATGAGTTCGCTAGCTAATATTAAGTTAATATTCACTTACCGAAAAAACTGCACAGAGCTCCCCTGAGATGGCCTGTTAGTACAATCAACAGCACAACACGACATGACTGTCAATATATAAATGTAAAGTAATAACAGCAAATAAAACAAATATGAGTTGCCTGACAAAAGAACACCACTACAGCCGAGCCTACAGCTACTCTGAATGAAATGAAATGTTGAAGGAGGTTGCAAGCGGCTGCACTGTCAATCAAACTGTAACCACGCCCCTTTTATATTTATTAAAATAACATTAAAGAAAATAATTTCTCGGGAAAAAGAAAAATGGTGTGATGTGAAGCACCTTGAAAGCTATTTTTTCGAATAAAAAGTTGTGGATGCAAAATTTGTTTTAGGTGAGAAAAGTGACATAGAAAGTTGGTTACTTGCCCATTGAAAATACATGGGAATGGGCGGAGCTACGCATTGTACTGCAGCCAGCCACCAGGGGGCTCTGGACTAGCGCTTGCTTCACTTTTAACGGACGAACCTCTGTCCATCAATATATACAGTCTATGCTCTGACCAAAACGACCTGTACTCTCGCTTTGTACACGTTGCCTAGCAACGCCGCGCATGCGCATTATATCCTGCTCCGCTCCGAGTTATAGTAGTAGGCTATTCATGGGAAACGCATGAACAGCACGTTAAGATCTCGGCCAAGTCGTAATTAAAAGCAGTTCTTCATTATTTAAGTTAAGCGGTGGTAACGCCAGTGTTAAACAAGGTGTTAAACACGCAAATGCCGGTTGGTGTGCGTACGGTACTGAGTGTTTATCGGTCCACGGCCGTAATGAACGTGTCGCATTGGTCAATTTGTAATGCGCACGTTCTGTTGTTCCCATTGGCATAGAGCTATTGAACATTAATTTTAACAAAGGATACGGATAACATATCGCCCACGGCAGTTTTGTCATTGTATGTATAGCCTATATTTGTATTACGCTATCATCATTCAACATGTAGAATGAACGTGTAATCCAGTGGTTCCCAAACTTTTTCTGCTGGGACCCCCTTTAAGACCTAAACATATTTTGGAGCCCCCCCTAAACACCGAAACTTTTAGTTTCTTGAAAATGTATTTTGAAATTCACGCAAACAGTACAAATAAACAATAAGGGCATAATCACCATTACAAGACACTTCAAAATAACATGTATTCATGTGTTTTGTGCAACAGCACTGTTTTAACAACTTTGCAACTGCAACTTCTCTTCTTGAGTGACAAAATAACAAAAAAAGTAACTTACATTTACTTTTAAATTGTACAACTTTGAACCTATTTCATCTTTTTAACATCTGCACTGAATTTGAAAAAATACCCCAGATTTGTTTTTTCATAAAATATTTCATACATCTCAGTGACTAGTGTGGGCTTGCTTTGAACTGCAGATCTTTTCAAATCGTGGTGGCAACTGTGAGATGGCCACCCTCAGTTCATTCTCAATGTCCAGCTTTGACCTGTATTTGGTCTTTATGGAGGCCACTGCAGAAAAGCCCACCTCACAAAGATAAGACGTGGCAAAAGGGAGTAATACTGCCATTGCCTTTCCACCCAATAGTGGGTAGTCCTCCTCCACCCCAATCCAAAATGCAGTCAGTAACTTGGCCTGAAACTGCAGTTTCAGTGTGGAGTCTGATGTGATATCAATGAACTGCTCCTCTTCAGCAGTGCTGAAGTCAGTAGGTGCGGCTGCAGTGAAGGGGTCTAGGATCCAGTCATATTGTGCAGAAACCTTCACTGAAAAATACCTCTGAAAATGTTGTTGTAGGGCAGAGATGTGTGCTCTCATACAAGGCACGATTGTGTTCTGAATGTTGTTGGATTCAAGAAAAGCATGAAGGTTCTGAAATGAGTCTATGTTTCCCTCCCCAATTTTCCGCTCCCACATTTCCAATTTCCTTGAAAATGATTTTATTTTATCTGCAAGATGCGGAAGGTGGGTGTTGGTTCCTTGCATCTGCAGATTTAGTTCATTTAATTTCTGGAACATGTCACTGAGGTAGGCAACTTTCGCAAGAACATTTTCATCACTGTAATTAACCGCGAGGTCATGACCCTCCTCCTCCAAAAAAATCCGAATTTCCTCCCGCAGCTCAAATACCCTGGACAGAACCTTCCCACGTGACAACCATCGCGCTTCGCTGTGAAACAAAACAGCTGTGTGATTGGATCCCATTTCCTCGCATAGCGCAGAGAAAAGTCGGGCCTTAACAGGGCGCGTTTTGATGTAGTTCACTGTGGCAATGACGTCCGTCATCACCTCGTTCAATTCGGGACTCAGCTGTTTAGAAGCCAACGCTTCTCGATGGATCATACAGTGAGTCCAATGAACGTCGGGCGACACACGCTTTATGAGCGCTTGGAGCCCGTTGTGCTTCCCAGCCATTGCCTGAGCCCCATCTGTACACACCCCAACACAACCCTCCCACTTCAGATTGGCCTCTTGCAAGTAAGTGTCAATTACTTTGAAAAGTTCATCAGCAGTGGCTCGCGTTTTAAGTTTTTTGCAGAACAACAGGTCCTCTTTCATGTCCCCTGCAGCAATGAATCGGACGTATGTGATTAATAAACAGTCCTTGTTGCTGTCGGTGGCTTCATCCACCTGCAGAGCAAACCGGGTGCTTGCACGCACCATATCGTTGACCTGCTCCGCTATGTCACTTGACATATCAAGTATGCGTCTCCCAACAGTGTTGTTAGAGAGAGGAATCACGTTTAACTTGTTTGCTGTTGCCTCGTCAATCATAGTGGCAACCATATCGATAGCACAGGGCAGTATCAGTTCCTCAGCTATTGAGTGTGGTTTTTTGCACTGTGCGACACGGTAGGCCACTTTATAGGAGGCAAGCTGAGCATTGGCAGGGACAGACGCAGATTTTACGAAACTAGTCTGTTGGATACGACAGTTATTTAATTTTCTCTGAAAGAAATCAGCCGGCTTGTCTTTATGCTCAGGGTGTGTGGTCTCCAGGTGACGTTTAAGCTTGCTGGGTTTTAGACTGTCAGCGGCTAGCACTCTTAAATATAGAACACACTGCGGTCTTTCCTCACCACCTACCAGCGTACTAGTGAAGCCCAGCCCGATGTACACCTCGTCATATCTCCTCGTCTTTTTCTGAGTCGGAGTGCTTGATGGCTCGTACTGTAAAGTAGGCTTACGCTTGATTGGACCCGATGTTAAAAACGTTTCCATTTTAAAATGTTCAGTTCTCAGACTCACGCATGGCTACTGTTATCAAAAAGTTTTTGGGAAACGCACCCCAGGGTGAGTGGTCCGTTAGTTAAGGTGGTATAGGCTCATGGTGGCATGTAGACTAAACAACTGTATTACGTGCCACCTTAACAACAGACGCGGTTCTGCAGTTCACGCAAACCGTACCCCTCCTCCGCGACCCCCCTGCAATACCTCCGCGACCCCCTAGGGGGGCGCGACCCACACTTTGGGAACCACTGGTGTAATCTATAGAGTCGATTTACATAGATAATTCACAACCATGAACCTAATCTGGATCTTAAACCTGCCAATTGCCAACAATTGTTCCTACATATAAAACATGTTTTCGTTTTTAGATCGCGTGTTTCAAAGGCCTGCGTCTTGTGGACATAACACAGCACAATATGAATAATGTCATTTCCAACAGTGAAGCGTTATATGTGCTTACGAACACTTTAAACTAACTCTACACACGGTTGCCAGCATTTGTAGATTTTGTTCGTAACTCCAAACTTTTCGTAGCTACTAAAAAGTTGATTAATGCGAAACCGAAATAATTGATCCGAACGGATCACGGATCAATGATGATCCGTTGCACCACTACTAGCTACTCACTAAACCACACACGGATGTGTATTTGTTCATTACGTGTTCGTTTTCATCCCTCTCATATCTGACCACAATGAGATAGCCGCCAGTAATATCAGATAACAGGACGGATGCTGTGGAGATCAGCCTTCACAAACGCATTCTTTTCACATTGAACGAGGTGACGTGGAACTGGTCTAGCTAGGCTAACTTTAACACAATTCACTGAGGTTAGCTAGCAACCTCACAAGCTGATAAGCTTAAGCATGTTAATACACTTTATTTGGCTAAAATAATTTTCCTTCAGCAACGTTAAAATGATACAGCATACAATGTTTTTGCCAGATTACCTGCTACTAGACTTACCTCAAAACTTGTATCTGTAACGTATCCCGAAAATTGTCCAGAAGAACCACTCGCTGACGAATGAGCACTCCACTCCAAGAGGGACCGATGGGTAAAAAAACGCGCGCTGTGGTTTATCTTGCTTATGATTGGTCGGTGGTCGTGGAACCGAGTCATTTGAACAAAGATTGTATTTATTGTGAAGATAGCAAACTTGTTTCTTGCTCATTATACAGTCGGTTATAGAGTCTATGGTTGGTCGGTCAGTCGTCGGTCAGTCGTCGGTCAGTCGTCGGTCAGTCGTCGGTCAGCCCCCCCCCCCCCCCCCCCCCCCTAAAAAAAAAACCTCTTCGGATCTACACGATTCACGTCAATTACATATTTTGAGTTGAAAACGGCGAATTTCGCCGAAAGGTGACTAGTTTGCAGGTCATACTCAGTTCGGCACACAAAAAAAAGTGCCTTTCAAAAACAGTGGTTCAAAAGTTTCAAATGGCTGGAATACTCAGCTAGACAAAATGCTGCTTTCTGCTTTCCTTGTAGGTTATTTGGCAAAAATGTCAGAAATTATGCAATACTTAATAATGGAGTAAATAACTGGCATAAGGCACTTGGCAAGTTTCAAAAACATGAAACAACACAATCACATAAGGATAGTGTGGTTTGTTGGAACAGCTACAAAGCAAGCCTGTCAAAAGGGAATGTTGTGGAGCAGATAGAGGCAGCGAGTGCCACTGAAATTAGTGAAAGAAGGGAGTACCTGGAGCGTATTGTGGCAGTAACCTGCTTCTTGGGGAAGAAAGGCATAGCATTTAGAGGTCAGAGGCCAAGAGAACTACACACTGGGCCTGCCAGCTTCATTCAGTGACTGCAGTGATTGATAATTTCCCTGCTATCATTGAGTGCCTCGCCACAATCAAGACACCTACAGCAGTTGGATTGAGGTCAAAACTCAGTACATTTTCCTCAATGTATTTGCTGATAGTTTTCCACACTCTCCTACTGTCTGTAACAGCAGGTTTACACAGATACCTACAGAAGGAGACCATTGACATTGCCCAAGCAGTGACATACAAAAATGCAGTGACTGACACCATGAAGCAGAAACGCAGTGATACCACCGCTGCAGATGTTTACTCCAGAACAAAAGCTATATGTGAGGCAAACCAGATAGCAGTCTCAGAATCATCCTCAGGACACAGGCGGAAGACAAAGAGAATGGATGACTTTGTTGTTGAGTCAACTTGTGGGGCAGGCAGTGAAACCTGTGGCTCTTCAGAGTCTAAAGATCTCAAGAGGAAACTTTTGTTCCCTTGTCTGGACAGAATGATCTGTGAACTTGAGAGGCGTTTTTCTGGTGTGAATGAGGAGGTGCTCAATGGAATTCAGGCATGCAGTCCAACCTCAGGCCACTTCTTGTCTGAGCCTCATCTGACAGCACTGGCTCTGCATTACCATATTGAACTGCAGTCAGAGGAAGTGATAGTTGCAAAAAACTTTCTGAAGCGCAAGAGTGAGGCTGGTACAGTTCAGGACATGCTAACAGTGTACAAACTTCTAGATTCTGAAATGTTCGCTTCACTGAAAGCTGTTATTCAGGTTGCCTTGACAATACCAGTTGGCAGCTGTACATGTGAGCGGCCTTTTAGTGTCTTGCGTCGGCTCCATACATGGCTCAGGAGGACCACAGGCCAAAGCAGACTCCAGCACCTAGCTGTTATGTCTATTGAGAAGGAGTTGCTTGAAAGTATTGAACACCAAAGGGTCATTGACAGGTTTGCCACCCTCAAAGTGCGGCGACATAGATTAACTCTCCCAAAGTAGAGTGTATTACCTGCATACATGGTAGATGAGTAAATGAAGATTCAGGGGAAGTACTTTCAAAGATTTCCCCCTCTTTCTTTAAAAAAAAAAAATCTATACTTTCTAAGTATTTTCAAGACCTTGGACTTTTTGATTTTACCTTCTTTTTTTGCCCTTGATGTGAAGCTTGTTTTATTATTAATTATTGATGACGTATATTGGTTTATAAAAGTTCAGACAGGTGTGCAACCAAGTAGGTTAGAGATGGCCATTTGTAAATAATTTACAGAAGGAGACTGACTGATATAAAAGGAGGCTCATAACACTTTCATAAGAACTGTATAGGAGCTTTATAGACTGTTTCTGACAGTAATGACGACACAAGTTCATTTGAATTGAGCAGAAGAAGAGTAAATGTCAAGAAATGAGAAAAAGACTACTGAGATTAAACAACAGGCACTCACATAGAAGACTGAGCTCTGCAGTGTTAACAGACTGTTGATGTGTCTCCGGACTGGGTTTTGTATTTGTTACAGGGGGCTGTCTGTGTGAACTGTCACAATAGTATTCTGGAAAGAAAAAGTGTGGCATTAAAGTACTTTTTCAAAGATTTGCGCATGTCTTTCCAGTCAGTTTTTCCCCAAAATATGATGCTCTTTTCTCACAAATATCAGAATGATTATCCAAAATGATTTTTCAATAGACATATTTTTTGTTTTTGTGTGAAAAAAGGGTGGGTGGTGGTGGTGGTGGGGCTCATTTGGTGCTCAGCACCCCTAAAGCTCTGACCCTAGAATCGCCCCTGGTTTGAAAACTTACGAAACCGATAATCACCACTCTCCGCTATACTCACCGATCCAGTCACGACCCACTCACAGAGAGAGAGAGAGAGAGAGAGAGAGAGAGAGAGAGAGAGAGAGAGAATGAGAATGAGAAAGGGGGAGTGAGAGTGAATTACTGAGTAAACTTTTTGTTCAGTTTCACCAGTACCTGGTTTTCAAAATCCTTGCCCCCTAGTCTTGCTCATCTGCTTGTGAAGAGCAGCCCTCCACAGCTGAACAGCCGTTCGCACGGTGCAGAGGCAGGAAGTGCAGTGTTTATTTTTATGGACAGTTTCTTGAGAGCAGAAAATTTGTGAAGAAGGTCCATTTTTTCAGAAGAACAGGACAGGTAGCCTTCCAATTCATTTGTTTTCTTGACCTTCATACTGGAAAAGAAGTCGTCATCTTTTTCTGGGTCTTCCTCAATTTCTGCCTCGGATTCAGTGTGTCGCCTGATGTAGTCCAGCCCTGTAGAAATGGACAAGAACATACAGTATGAGTTTATATTATATTATATATTATATACTCATATATTTTTTTGCCATCTCTAAAATGTAACATCAATCCTTGTATTTAGTGTTTAACAAACTTTACCGAGCTTGAGGATGTTTTTCTGATTTGTCCACTTGTTTTTGAATTTTTTAAGCAGTATTGCCGCTGCAATAAAGCTCCGGGTCCTTTTTTATTTCCTGAAAGCGCTTTTTCAGACCGTGGTGCAGACAATGGAGGAGTGGGAGGCAGACCTTTACTGATGACTCCATATTCACCAACTTCTCTTCCAGAAAGTAGATTGTGGGTAGTAGCCAGCCCATGTAGGCGTTTGTCTCTGACTGGAGAATGTTCAGCGCTGCTGCCATAGGTTTCATAACAGCAACATACTCCTCCAGGAAGGGCATCTCTAGAGGGCTGAACCTTACATTGAAGGAAAAGAGGATATTTAGTATTAATTAACAAGAATGAACAAAGAACTAAGTGAGTGAAAGAGTGTTAGTGAGTGAGGGAGGATGAGTTAGACAGGTGAATGACAGTGTTTGTGTGAGAGAGTGTGTGTATCTGAATGAGAGTGTGACTGAGTGCATGAGTGAGAGAGAGAGAAAGAGAGGATGTATGAGTGTGTGTATGTGTGTAAGAGAGAAAACATTCAGTGCATTAATCTTACATCTTGACTTTGAATTCTGAGCAGACATTCCTCAAAGCGTCTTCACCTTTTTCTTTGTAAACACGCTCTAACCTCTGAACAGCCAGGAACGTAGAATTCCAACGTGTGGGGATGGGCCTGATGAGTTGGAGATCACACTTTTTTCCAGAGAGCAGAACATTTGGCGAATGTTGACCGGTACACACGTTTGAAAGTTTCCTTTTCCGCTCCTTCACAAATGTCTGCAGTTGCTATCAGATTAAGTAAATGGCAAGCACATTTTTGGTGTGGTGGTAGCAGAACGTCTTGATGGGTATCTGCGTCTAGTATACTACTCATGTTGTGAAAGTCAACATCTTCAGAATCACCCTCTTCATCTGTCTCATCATTATCCCCTAAAGGCCTTCAAAAGGTTAGATCCACTGTCTGTGGTTGTTTTAACTACTTTGTTCTGGATGTGGTACTCCCTATGAACATCATCGAGTGCAGAGGCGAGGACGTCAAACGTGTGTGACCCTTTCAGGGGTCGACATGCAAGGGCAGCGGAACGCTTCTGGAGGCTGACTTCATCAATCCAATGGCAGGTGACACCGAGGAAGCTGCGGTGATGAGCTGTCCAGCAATCTGTTGTGGTGGCCACATAATCAATGCAGCTCAGTGCCTGCTTTAAATTGCTTTTCATGCCCTCACACGCCATATTAATTCTCCCCCTCAGAGTTTTCCTTGTCATCACTGAAGATGTAGGGCTCAATATTGTAATGAGTTCTTTGAAGGATGGAGATTCAACAAGGGAGAAAGGGAGCAACGCATCACAGATAAGGTTAACAATGAGTTTGTCCACATTTATCTGGGAAATTACCATCCTCGCAGGATGTTTGGCCTGCACTGCATTCCCAGCATTTTGGGGTCTTGGATCTTGGGTCTTGGATCTTGACATGCACACTTTATAAAGATGTATTTTCCCCGGGTGCTTCCTCTGTAATGGAAGCACAAGCAAAACAACTACCATTAGGACACAGATAGGGTCATACTGGTTGTATGCACACATATTTGGCATCCAGGATATCCACTTTTATTTTCATTAAACCCTGTTACAAGAACACTTAAAGCTGAGACAACCCGACAAGACCAGACTATAGATCTGATATCAGATCAACTGCAGATAATTGCTTGATGTGATACAGGACAGGACATCTGCTTTAGTTATATCAGATAGCACTATAGGCTAAGATAACAGACGTGTTATACATTGGACTGACTTAAACTCATGCTGCTCAAGTTTATAAAATTAAAAGATAATCTCCAAAAGTATTTAATTGCTCAATTTTCGTTTTACTCAAAAAACATGTACCCCTGGTATGTGCAATATCATTCGTCCTGCTAAATATTAAGTTACATTATAGCATATTGATAATTTGGCGCCTAATTTTAAAATGACCTTGAAACAATCGCGCTAGCGACTGGTTTAACTTGATAGCCTACAAGCCTAGAGAATAGTGTTATTTGCTAGGGTAAAACTGGCTGCTAGGTATCCAGCTAACAAGCTTGTTGCATGACCAGAACATGATAGCTAGAACAAGTTACCAACCATTACATTTGGTTCAGCAATCTAGTGAAATTGCCTACAACATAATTACTGCATTTATTCACTCACATTCTTAGACAGTTATACTGTCAAGCAATAGCCTACTACTGCTAGCTAGGCTTGTTCTGGGTCGAATGCAGCTAGGACTAGCTCGCGCTAGCCAGCCACTGATAGAAAACAATGCAATTTACCTCAACGTGTTTGCGGAGGTTAGATGACACATTTTTGAAGGCTGATATCGTGGTCAGTTTAGGATGACATAGTAAGCACTTCATTATGAAGTTTTCTCCCTTCTTTCGCATGGGAAGGAAGAGTGTGGCCAGATGTGGCCAGGGGTTGACCACGGGAGTGGGAGCTGCTCCAGTTCTACTACTGTCCATCTCCGCATCCATGGCGTTTCTAGTCCTCACTCCCAACCTAACCGGTCGACTCGTCTCCTTGGCTTTGGAATCACAACAATGTTGCAACCGGGGGAGGGCGCGTCCCTAACCTGTAGTCTTGTATTCCAGTTAACGAAGATATGTGTACTTTTAACAAAATACTAATTTTAATGAAGGCACAATGGAAAATGTAATTGAGTAAAGAGTATAATTCTAGTTCAAATATTTACTTGAGTAAGAGTAAAAGTGCAGACTTAAAAAAGGAACGTGGAATGTACTCGTTACCCGAAAAAAGTACTTTTTTACTCATTTGCGTTACTTGTAACGCGTTACTACCCACCAATGCTGTTAACCTGTTCTATGATGTGTAACGTTCATTTTATATTATCCTTTGTCTGCCAGCCTTTTATAAATCCTGTCTGGTCTTCATGTATCAACTCTGGTAGAAAGCACTCAATTCTTTTTGAGATAATGGATCCTAACAATTTGTGGTCTACATTTCAAATTGAAATTAGGCGATTGGACTCACAGAAATCCTTATTTTTACATTCTTTAGGAATTAACGATTTTACCGCTTCCTTCCGGGATGGCGGTGCCATCGCTTTTACGAGTGTCCAGTTAAATTATTCTAGTAATATGGGGGCGAGCTCCTCCTTAAATTTCTTATACCATTAGTTCAGAGATCCGTCACTCCCAGGACTTTTATTTGTTTTCAATCTACTAATTCGCCTTTCGCTAAGCCACCCCTAAAATACAGACTGGCCAATCAAAGCGGAGCCAACAACGGACTCCGACACTTTCATGACAGCGCTCTATTGACTGTCTCGTACTTTTAACACTGTTGTTTGTGGACTATAAGAAAGATATGGTTAAACGTTGTGCCTGGGGCACTTGTAAGACTGATAGTCATTACCCAGAGAGGTTGGAGGGGTGTGTGCGTTTTTTCCCCTTCCCCAAACCAAAATCAAAGTCTGACAAGTGTCGCTTGTGGATTCAACTTTGTGGACATCCTCACTCTCAGCTGAACCCATCAAGGATCGACCGGCACACTTTTGTGTGTTCTAATGTAAGACTTTTGTCTTTAACCCTACAGTTAAGTTAAACTATTCGGTATTCTGTGATTTCAATCTATACATTTGTTTGTTGTATGCGCAGAAGATGGGTCACCTTTTTCTGTCTGTCTTGGCCCTGGCCACAACGATTGCTGTCTCGGGCTGTGGGGTTACTTTGACACCTCTGGGTTTATGCCACTGTTGTGCTAAGCTTGTGGATGACTGTAGTTCTAGGCCTACAGACATGTTGGCGTTTTGTGTCTTACAGAGGTCCAGACTATGAATAAGCCGATGATGTGGGCGCAGACCCCTGCGAAGCTAACGAAAGATCACCTCGTTACTTACAGCTAGCCATCTAACGTTGCCTATTATGGTTATGATACGCTAGCATATAAGGCTATACAATGTTGTATGTGCTTCGTGCTTTTGCTTTATAATAACGACGATAATAGTGAATATAAACCTACCAAGCTTTACGGGAACCGTGTTGCTCGTTGGCATCGTTTGTGCCAGCCTCCGTCTGGATCATCAGCTGATGTGGCAACTCACTGTTTGTGATCTATACGCTTTTGCCTCTATTTTGATCGCATTATGGTCATTTTGTGTTACCTTGATGTCCTGTATGTAACCCTCAAAGGCATACTGTAAACCTCTCTGTCTACTTCGGTCAGAAACAGCATTTGCTGCTTTGTAAAAGCCGGACAGCAGTTCAGCTGGAAGAGCTGTCAAAATCGCTATGTTGAAAGTATGTTTGTCGGACTTATCAACAATAACCAAGGGGGGCGAGGCTTAGCGAAAGGTCAATTGCCTTGAACAATCTTCTTTTGTAATGGGGGACGTCAATTTTTCATTTTGTATCTATGTTGGGGAGATCTAATGTTGATAGAAAGTGTTTTATACTATCCTCATCAGGCGACCATGGCTGTGAGCATAAAGTCTCATAGTACTTTTAAAAAATGTTTTGAATTTCCTCTCGTTTCTAAACTATTTCATTTGTTAACAGGTCTCTAATCTTATATATCGCATTTTAATTTTTCATTTAATTTAACCTTTATTTAACCAGTTAAAAGACCCATTGAGATCGTAATCTCATTTTCAAGGGTGACCTGGCCAAGAAGGCAGCAGCTAACGTCATCAACATACAAGATACAAATACATTACAATAAATAGGGCCACAAGTGAATAAAATAACAACAAAGTGCAAGAGCAAAGGAATCGATCATAGGAAATAATTAAGAGCAGAGGCACCGTCCAAATATTTTTTGTTGTCGGTCCTTTAGGAACCGGCGGAAGACATTAAAAGATACAAGTTCAGACATTTTTAGTTCGGCCTGAAAATTGTTCCAAGTTGATGGGGCAGCAAAACTGAACGCTTTTTTCCCCAATTCCGTCCGAGCTCGTGGGATATGCAAACAGTAACTATTGCTGGACCGTAAGGCATACCGGGTTTCTGCTCCTCGTATGAGTGAACACAAGTTGGAGGGAACCAAGCCAAGCAGAGCCTTATAGATCATAAGCAACCAGTGAGTTTCTCTGCGAGTGCTCAATGATGGCCAACCAGACTCGGCATAAAGCTTACAGTGATGAGTGAGGCGGCCACAGCCAGTAAAAAACCTCAGTGCACTGTGATAAACAGTTTACAAAGCTGATAGGCTTTTAGACGAAGCATACATGTACAGCACATCTCCATAGTCAACTAAAGGAAGAAAAGTTGACACAGAAGAAAAACACAGGCGATTTCTGTGATTTAAAGGAGAGCTCCTGATCTAAAAGGAAACCCAAATATTTGTAATTGGTGACAACCTCGATTGGATTACCCCGAGCAGTTATTACAGACATACTTTCATTTGAGTAAGGAGCTTTTGAGAAAACCATAATTTTAGATTTTTTGGCATTTAGAACCAGTTTGAGACTTTGCAGGCGGGCCTGTACATTAAAAGCAGACTGTAACATCTCAAATGCATGCACAACAGAAGACGCACAACAATACATAACAGTGTCATCAGCATAAAAATGATAGGCAGCATTTGACAAATTGACACAAAGATCATTTATATAAATAGAAAATAGTAAGGGTCCTAGGACCGAGCCCTGTGGCACATCCTCTAGTGAGGATGATGTGGCATTGGCCATCTGAACACACTGAGTCCTGTTCGACAGGTAGTCAGCAAACCAGGTACATGCCTGGTTAGAAATGCCAATTTTCTTCAGGATACTGATCAATATCTCGTGGTCGACCGTGTCAAAAGCCTTAGAGAGATCAATAAAAAGGGCCACACATACTTTTTTAAAATCAAGTGCTTCAATTAGATCATTTAAAACTTTCAGGGCAGCAGTAACTGTACTATGTTGCTTCCTAAAGCCAGATTGAAAGTTATTTAAAATACTATTTGATTCTAAGAAATCTTTTAATTGTTCACTGATTATTTTTTCCAATATTTTTTCAGCAATCCATAATTTCGAAATAGGCCTGTAATTATTCACGTCTGATGGGTCACCCCCTTTTACAAGGGAAGGACAAAAGCGGATTTCCAAGCTTTTGGGAGTTTGTTGGTGCTGAGGCTGAGATTGAAAATGTGAGTCAGAGGCCCAGCTATGTGATTAGCAGCCAACTTCAAGAAGAAAGGATCCAATTGGTCGGGACCAGCTGCTTTTTTAGCATCCAAGCTGATTAGGGCTCTACACACCTCAGATGCGGACACAGGCTCAAAGTAAAAGGCATTTTCTGTGAGGCTGCTTACAGCCTCATCCTTACAGTCCTTGGCCACAACAGAATTTAATTGATTGGAATTTTAGCTTTAACAAATTATCAGTAAAATTAACTGAGCCTTTAACCAAGAAATTTGGTAGTTCATTTTGCTGAACAGCGCCAGATGTCGACTTCACCACTTTCCAAAATTTCTTTGGATCATTTAGGTTTCTTGTGGTTTCTGTTAAATAGAACTCAGCTTTAGCCTTCTTAATCGAAGACGTACATTTATTACGCAGCAGACGGAAATAATGCCAATCGTTTTCGGATTTTGTTTTTCGAGCCCTAGCCCATGCAGCACCTCTGTCTTTTATAAGATTTCCGATTTCTGAATGAAACCAAGGATTATTGCGCCCTTTCACCCTGCATTTCCTAAAGGGAGCATGGGTGTTAATTAGATTCAGAAATTCATCATGAAAATAACTCCAGGCCATTTTCACATCATCAAATAAGGAGATCCTGTCCCATTTACAGTAATACAGGTCGCGGATGAAGGCTTGTTCATGAAACTGTTTAAAGTCTCTCTTGTATACAATGTGTGGCTTGGTCTTAGGGAGTTTAGCATTTCTAACCACTGCGATGGTAGAGTGATCACTCAGATCATTTGCAAAGACACCTATATTACTGTACTTATGAGGTGCATTGGTCAGAACAAGATCAAGAAGCGAGTATCTAGACGGAAATTTAATATTAGGTCGGGTTGGGCTATCGATGAGTTGAGTTAGATTCAGAGAGTCACAGACACTTTTTAGGCAATCTGAAGTTGAGGATAACCAGTCGTAGTTTAAGTCCCCCACAAGAAGCGATTTCACTGGTGTTAAACCCTGCCACATTATTAGATAGGTTCGAAAGAGCCTCACTGCAGGCCGAGGGGGGTCTATAGCAGCCCATAATTATAAGAGACTGGCCTTGAGCAAACTCAAGTTTTAGAGCAAGCAATTCAAATTGTTTAGTTAAAGATATAGAGGTAATGGGGGTGGCCTGAAATTTCTTTTTGATGTAAATGGCAACACCTCCTCCTTTCCTGGGCCGATCACAACGAAAGACATTGTAACCAGTGATAGAAATGTCCTTATCTGTAACATTTTTGTTCAGCCAGGTTTCTGATAGTACAAGTACATCAGTATCTGTATTAGTAGTACTGTATCCAGATTTTAATTAAATCCATTTTAGGGAGCAAACTCCTAACATTTATGTGAATAATCCCAAGTCCAGACCGTGCCCTAAATTCATTAGGGGTGTCAATAGTGTTCAGTGGAGGGCCTGGGTTCGGCTGAATGTTGCCTGATAATAAGAGTAAAAGTAAAATAAAACACTTTCTCTTAACAACAGAAGTTTTAACAGTTGCCTCTTTATCTAGTTTGATAAGGTCAATAATTGTGGATTCTGTGAGTCTAAAATTATTTTCCAAAACTGAAAGACACAACAAACGAAGCAGGCTAATGTCATTTAAAACTGGCACATAACAGGGCTTCAACATTTGAATGGTTGAGTCAGTGGAGGCCAAGGGCCAGGTGAGTGTTACTGTACTGAGAGGACCCAAAGGGGGGCGGGGCGCATTACTGTGTACACCGCCAGAGTTATGGAGTACAGATCCACACGACCAGTGCGAGAATGCCAGGAGTAAGGCAAGAAGAAGCTTCATTGTCACTGCCGCAAACAGAGTTCAAAAGATTTGTGAATACAATTTGCAGTCTTCTAAGGAAACCCTCCGCCACTGTTGAACAGGTGTACGTGGTTATCCACACACGGCTAACGGCAGGTAAATAATAGCCTATAGCTAACGACTAGCAGCCAGTGGTCGCGGCTATCGGCTATTGGGAAATAAATGTGTTGGTCCCTAAGGCGCCTTGCCAACAGCCTTGTTGCCTTTGGACCTGATTCATAATAGGTCTGCTTTGTGAATCTTAATTTATTTTCTAATTCATCATTCACATACCTGCAAACTAGTCACCTTTCGGCGAAATTCGCCGTTTTCAACTCAAAATATGTCATTGACGTGAATCGTGTAGATCCGAAGAGTTTTTTTTTAGGGGGGGGGTGGGGGGGGGGGGGGTCTGACCGACGACTGACCGACCAACCATAGACTGTATAACCGACTGTATAATGACCAAGAAACAAGTTTGCTATCTTCACAATAAATAAAATCTTTGTTCAAATGACTCGCGTTCCACGACCACCGACCAATCATAAGCAAGATAAACCACAGCGCGCGCTTTTTTACCCATCGGTCCCTCTTGGAGTGGAGTGCTCAGTCGTCAGCGAGTGGTTCTTCTGGACAATTTTCGGGATACTTTACAGATACAAGTTTTGAGGTAAATCTAGTAGCAGGTACTCTGGCAAAAACGTTGTATGCTGTATCATTTTAACGTTGCTGAAGTAAAATTATTTGAGCCAAATAAAGTGTATTAACATGCTTAAGCTTATCAGCTTGTTAGGTTGCTAGCTAACCTCAGTGAATTGTGTTAAAGTTAGCCTAGCTAGACCAGTTCCACGTCACCTCGTTCAATGCGAACAGAATGCGTTTGTGAAGGCTGATCTCCACAGCATCCGTCCTGTTACCTGATATTACTGGCGGCTATGTCATTGTGGTCAGATATGAGAGAGATGAAAACGAACACGTAATGAACAAATACACATCCGTGTGTGGTTTAGTGAGTAGCTAGTAGTGGTGCAAAGGGTCAACGGATGATCCGTGATCCGTTCGGATCAATTATTTCGGTTTCGCATTCATCAACTTTTTAGTAGCTACGAAAAGTTTGGAGTTACGAACAAAATCTACAAACGCTGGCGACCGTGTGTAGAGTTAGTTTACAGTAAGCACATATAACGCTTCACTGTTGGAAATGACAGTATTCATATTGCGCTGTGTTATGTACACAAGACGCAGATGCCTTTGAAACACGCGATCTAAAAACGAAAACATATTTTATATGTAGGAACAATTGTTGGCAATTGGCAGGTTTAAGATCCAGATTAGGTTCATGGTTGTGAATTATCTATGTAAATCGACTCTATAGATTACACGTTCATTCTACATGTTGAATGATGATAGCGTAATACAAATATAGGCTATACATACAATGACAAAACTGCCGTGGGCTATATCTTATCCGTATCCTTTGTTAAAATGAATGTTCAATAGCTCTATGCCAATGGGAACAACAGAACGTGTGCATCACATATGGACCAATGCGACACGTTCATTACGGCCGTGGACCGATAAACACTCAGTACCATACGCACACCAACCGGCATTTGCGTGTTTAACACCTTGTTTAACACTGGCGTTACCGCCGCTTAACTTAAATAATGAAGAACTGCTTTTAATTACGACTTGGCCGAGATCTTAACGTGCTATTCATGCGTTTCGCATGAATAGCCTACTACTATAACTCGGAGCGGAGCAGGATATAATGCGCATGCGCGGCGTTGCTAGGCAACGTGTACAAAGGCTGGGGGGGGGGGGTTTGTCACCTTTTTCAGCCCTTCTGAGTTTGCAGGTATGCATTCAATATATGTTAGGCTCACGGGAAGCGGCGAGACTGAACCCAAGATGCAAACACTGAGACAGGGACTGCGTTAACAAAGACTGTTTATTTACACGAAGGTGGAGTTTGGGTGGCGATGAAGGGCGTACCGGGCAATCCAGGGATAATCCAGCGGGATCCAGGGAAAGCGAGCCGGGAGGTGTAAAGCGCGGGGGGAGAATACGACAGGGCGAAGAGACGAGAAAGATCACTGGACGAGGCAGGCTGTTGGGTTGGTAGATGATCTGAGCAGAGAGACAGACAATCAGTCCGGCGCAAATAAACAGTAGAGTGTTCTCACTAAGGAACAGTGGCGGTGCGTCAATAGTGGGCGCTTGGGCGCCGCCCACCCTGACTTTTTGAGTTAAAAAACGTTATATATACAACATAATTGAAATAAGAAATGTACCGTGTTTATGGGTTAAATGTGTATGGGAGACCACTGTCAAGAACCGCTAAAATGTGTCCGGACATAATATATTGCCATTCGCCTTTTCTGAGAATAGGCAGGTCGGCTACCGTCCGTGGGCGCCGATAACATGGGAGTCTATAGGAGAGCTTATACTTTTCTCAGTCATTTTAGCAAGGATAGCTTTTCATTGGAGGATGAAACTTAGATCTGGCATTGTTTCTTAGTTCAATGTGACATTCTTAGATACGCGATTGGACTATTTCGGCGAATCAGCATCGTTATCATTCCCTAACCACAAGCGTAAAGAGCAGCACCGTAGCTAGCTGAAACTTAGATTGAGTGAATATGGCGACATCGATGGCTGAGAACTCCGTGCAAGCTCTACTTAAAACACCGTTTCATCGACTATCAGATGTCGAAAAGAAGAAATTGAAAGACTTGGGACCCGAGCGTCCGGATTTAAACATTCAACAGACGACCACTGATCGCGGGAGAACCTACACTCGGACTTTCTCCTCAAACTTGTATGCTAAGCGGAATTGGTTAGCTGGTTGTACAGTGAGCAATGCCTTTTTTTGTTTCCCTTGTCTGTTATTTCAAAGTCCTGGGACTGAAACACTTTGGACTACAACCGGGATGAAGGATCTAAAGCACTTCATACAAAAATGTAAGAAGCACGAATGTGGCCGCAGCCACCTAACCAACTGTCTTAAGCTAAACCTCTAAAAAAGTGCTATTTAAACCGTGCCGCCCAACTGCGCCCCCCCCAAAAAAATGTTCACCAGCCGCCACTGCTAAGGAACTAAGTTAGCCGGGACGTTTTACCACGAGTGGAAATCTGACAAACTGGCGATGAGTGGAGATGATGACCGGGCTGTTATGCAGGTGAAGGTGAGTAGTGGCAATCAGGATGAATGAGCAGCAGCTGCAGAGGTGCAATTCCAAATATAGGTCAGCCAAGCCCAGCCGGGGAGACACAGACACACACAGACAGACAGACAAACAGGGAAAACAGGGAAGTAGGAATGTGGATCCTGTGAGAATAAATCAATATATTGAAATGGAACATTACATCATAATTCACTAATTCCGGACGGACCGGATTTTTGTACTTCCGGACGTACCGGATGTTATATTTTTTTAGCCTCAGTTAGTATGTAGCTAATAGTATGAGCAGTGTTGGGCAAGCTACTTGTCCAGTGTAGTGAGCTAAGCTATCAGTTACTCAACAATAAATTAAGCTTCACTACACAAAAGCTACCACCTATAGAAATATAGCAAGCTAAGTTACACAAATGTGTTAAAAGTAGCTTAACTACATCAGAAGCTACTTAACGTTGTACCAACCTTATGTCAATTCAAAATGAGTCTGATACACTGGTTAAAACATTTATTAAAGATCAGCCAATGACCTAACACAGTGTAGATATTGCTTTGCAGCATACATGGCTATGTAACAAATGAAACTGTTTACAAAAAAACAAAATCTTACACCATGATTAATAAGCATGGCTCAGAGAGTGATCACTTGGACAATAGTAGATGAACTAAACTGAATGACAATCAAAAGCCCCTTTCACACTGAGGAAGTCCAATCAAACCTGTCAAGTCCAATCAAAGTTTTAGTGGTGGGGGAATAGGGCGGGGTGGGGCTGGGGGGTTAACGGTGCATGGATCAGCCCTTATTGTTCTTACAAGAGGTGTTTGTTCACACGGCACAAAAGAAGCATTTCAAAAGTTGCATCAGAAAGGCGGTTCCTCTTTGGTCTGAAAATGTCTTTCCCTACGCTAAAGAGTCTTTCACAGGCTGCACTTGCTGGGACTCCCGTGTTGTACTTAAGAAAGAGTTTTTTCATTAGTGGCAGATTTTGGAATGCATTTACAAGTTTGGTTTCAGATGACTGCAAGTAGGAGTCTACTTCATTCAGCTCTGTGGCTGATCTCAGTGATGGGAAGTACCCCGTTACCTCATCAACATCATCAGCTAGGTTGTCATCTTCAGTTTGCCTGTGACCTGAAGGCTGGGTTTGAAGCAGGTGTACTTCTGCTTTCAGGTCTGACACAACTTGAGCCTTCTTGTCACTCGGGATGTAGGTCAGTCTGAACATCGGGTGAGTTGCAGAGGCTGTGAGCAACCTGGTATCTTGATAAATGTACTCAAACCTTTTCTTAATCCCACTGATGATCGCATCTACCAGGGGGTTGCAGTGATGAAGCTGTCTCTCCCGCTTCATCTCTTCCATCTTTTCCAGTAGAATTGAGATGGTTGGCACCAACACTCCCGAGAAGCCCATTCGGTCAGACTGTAAAACGTCAAGAGCCTTGGCCAAAGGCATCATAACCTTGGAATACAGTCAAAGAAAAATATTAACTCACATTAAATCACATATTGTTAAATTATTTAAGTCATACAATTGAGTTGTTGTTATTATTATTATTATCCGCTCCGCCAAGGTGGTTATGTTTTTGGTCGCATTTGTTTGTTTGTTTGTCTGTTTGTTAGCAAGATAACTCATAAAGTACTGCACAGATTTGGATGAAATTTTCAGACAACATGGGTATTGGGACAAAGAACAGCTGATTTTTGGGGGTGATCCGTGACACCGTGTGGAATTTGTGGGTCAGTCACCCATAATACCTTGGCGGAGGTCTGCGCTCTCCGAGTGCTTTTTTAGTTAAATACTTTATCACATATTAAATTCAGGCTATTATGATAGTTTGTTGTCATTATGTTCACATACTATTTGCACACTTGTCATATTTACCTTCACATATTCCTGTATGAATGTGAATTCTGTTGACTTGAATCGTGCCACCTGCAGCTTCTCACAGACTTCATAGAATTCTTGTTCTTTTGTGAGGATGCAAGTATTCAAGCGCTCCATGGCATGGTAAGTTGAGTTCCACCTGGTTAAAATGGGCACTATCAGCTGACATCCTAGCTTCTCTTGAATGGTGTCAGAGGCTTGAGTGCTCCTGTTTTGCTTGTTCCAGAGAGCCTGACATTTGGCAAGCGTTGATCTCGATATTCTCTTGAATGGCTCTGACTGGGTCAATGCGTGCTCAATGTCTCTGGTGGCAACAAGATTTAGAGAGTGGCAGGCACAGCGCTGATGTGGAGGGAGGCTGTAATCTTCCTGTGTTTCCTCCAGGATGTCTGTGAGATTGATGAAGACAGGATGATCTTCCTCATCCTCATCGTCTTCCTCCTCTTCTTCCTCGTCTCTGTTTTCCTGGATACTCCTCTGAACTTCCGCGAATATACTAAAGGCCTTTATAAAGTTAGAAGCGTTATCGGTAGTCGTTAGAGTAAGCTTGTCTTTAATGTTGAATTCTCTGTGAACACCTTCAAGCATCTCGGCCAAAACATCAAAAGTGTGCCTCCCTACAATTCTACGGCAGGCTAATGCCCCAGAGCGGATGTTCAAGGAGTCCTCATCTATCCAGTGGACACTGACACCGAGGAAGCTCCTATTATTTGATGACCAGGCATCTGTGGTGGTGCATAGGTGACTCTGTTTGGACATTACATCAGTCAAAGCACTCCTCATGGAAGAGTATTCCTTGTTAAGAAGTCGCCCTAATGTTCGCCTTGAAATCAAATACCTTGAGGGCAGAATTTCACTGAATAATTGTCTATATTCAGGTCTGTCCACAGTGTGGAGGGGGTGCATTCCTTGAACTATGAAGTTAAGAATCAGCGTATCGAAACGTTCCTGAGATATGATGGGTGTGCCCCCCCTGAAAAACTGTGACACGCTGGGTTGTAAGTCACTGTCTTCATCATTTGGCGTTAGACATCTTTTTTTGGCCCGAGCGCGCTCCTTGTCCAGCCATTCCATTTTATTTGGGTGGACCCTCTAAAGAAGAAATGATTGATTCATAATTATTTTGTGGTCCCAAACTCCCTAAAAGCTCTTATCTGTGTAAATAAGCCTTAAAACAGATTTGTGTAAACATCCTGTCTGGTAAGCTAGGCCATGAAATTACAATATCCAAGTTTCACTACTGCTCTCTAATGATAGTATTTAGTACCACTCATCAGATTTGACTATATGGAAATTAAAGGCGCCAATAAAGTAACAAATGAACTGCAGTTGACAATTTTGATGAGTGTTAGGCTATGTAAAACAAATAGCTAGGCTTGGCCACATGAGCTTTATATGGCCATTGGCCAAGGACCTTGAACATCACTCATGTCTGAATATCTGAACCTGATAAAACACCAAGCTAATCGAATTTTACAATTATAAAAACTACATAAGCTTTTAAAAAAACACTAGGGCCTAGCCACTTGGCTAGTCCCTTCCCACCACACACTGGTTGCTAGTTAGCTGGGTAGCTTTCGTTTGACTAATTTAGATACAACACTTGGTTAAAGTGAGTTGGGATTTGCGTTTACATGCACACAAAAAAACGATTACTGACAATAAACGGGTATAAATAATGAATGAATTAATAAACCGTTTAAGGTGTATACATGCATTTAAGAAATCTGAATATTGACACACAGAAACCTAGGTGTGTTAAACGGGTTTTCATAAACCGATAACGGCAGTAAACGGATAAGGAATATAGGTTTATTCCGTTTACATGAGTACTTGAATAACCAGATAACTACAAAAACCCGATAATAATCGGTTTATTAGTGTGCATGTAAACGCGCTCAACTGAGTTGATGCTAGACTTTGCACTTGGAGGGAAATTAGTGATTCACCTGAATGTGAGTTCTTAGGTTGGTGTTCGATGTCTTGGACGTCGACAACATCTTGGTTTTTGGATTGCAAAGCAGACATCTGAACACGTACTTTGTATCTGAGGATTCAACAAGTGTCATATATGTCTGAAGATAAGGCCACGGTGTGGTAGGGCCAGTTGGCTGATCTTCTCGCTCTCCTCCTGTCTCATCCTCCATCCTGTCATGTACGTGTGTCTGTGTGTGTCTTTCTGTGAGTTCCACTGCCGTACGCATGCGCATGTTTCGATAGATACAGTCAGACAGGAGAGGCAGAGTAGAAGCTCGCGCATGAACCATGAACATGTCCAACTAACAACTCTGATTGATTGTTCACTCTGATTGTTGTTTCAAAATAGCAAACCTGGTTTCATTTCTTAGTTATGTCCTGGATTTTGTAGCGTTTGTGGACGCTACGTCGCTACTTGATCAAAAAAATAACGTCACTACAGGAAAGTTACTTGATTCATAAAGCAGCGACGCTACGGTCAAGCTACTGGAAAATGTAGTTTAACTAATAGCTTCGCTACATGTAGCGGCGCTACTGCCCATCACTGAGTATGAGTAGGGGGAGAACGACGCGTGGAGTTACATACTAAACACACTGCCTCTAACTCTCACTCATTGATGCTGCAATAATTCTATTACGTGTTTAATAACCAATAAACCTCAGAAGAATTGCATAATAGAATATCATAAGGGGAAGCATCATGACTACATCAACAGATGGCGACGGTGACTTCGTAACAGGGCGAAGCAGAATGCGCCCTGAACCAGCCTCCGTCGACGTCAGCCAATAGAAGAGAAGGGGATATGCCCATGTGACCACAAGGAGCCAAAAGGAGAGCTGGGGTCAGCCCTACGTTCCCACAGCCCAATGGTCCTACAGCCCTATGTTCCCTAATTTTTAAGATTTTTCTTACTTTTAAGATTTTTCTCTAAATGAAAGTCAAGTCAAGTCATTTTTTTTTATAGCGCATTTAACATGAACTGGGTACAACCCAAAGCGCATAAATAAAAATAAAATAAACAGAAAAAAAACAAACATACAAAAACGAATACACAGACAGACAAACAAATAAACCATGCAGTCCTGAGTCCTCAGTCGCAGTAAGCAGAAAGTGTCCCATAGAATTATAGAAAGTTAATTGTGTGCTGTGTTTAAATTGCACTAATTTATGGAGGTGAATTTAATTTTGGTATTATGTTTCGTCACTCCACAGCAACCCCATGTTGGAGTAGTGGTGTTGAGCTCAAGAGAGAGTTTGAAAGGGGTCAGCCCTATGTTCCCAGGGCCCTATGTTCCCCAGACGTACATGGTACTCAATAGGAAAAAAGGCCCTATGTTCCCAGATTTAGATAAAAGCTACATTACATCTGTAGTCAATTGCTACTGGATAAAAGGTTGGGTGTAATTGGCTACCAAATTGGGAGAAAGGGGGATAAAATCTGTTACGAATTTATGAAAAACGAAATGTGGGAACATAGGGCCTAATTTTGGAAAATAATGTTAGAAATGTGGGAACTGTGGGAACATAGGGCCTCATTTTGAAATAGATCTTCGAAATGAGGGAACATAGGGCTGAGGGAACATAGGGCTGTGGGAACATAGGCACGCTCCCGGACAGCTAACTGCTTCAACGTGGAATGTGGATCAGTTGACATGGGGAAGGACCACATCTGTGTTTCTTTTGTAGACTTATCATATCATTTTTTTAATGAATGCTGTTGAATTTAGATGAGAAGCGTCTTGGATTCTTTTTGCCTATTTCTGCTATAGCATTTTGAACCCTACGATCCCCACAATGCATTTTCTCATGTTCTCATCATTTGGTTGTTTTTTCTAGGTCATCGTATTTTTCCCTCCTTATATTCTTTAAGTAAGCTGTTTTAGAGATGAGTCGTCCTCTCATTATTGCTTTAACTGTGTCCCATATGATGGTTGGGTTCACCTGAACGTTATGGTTATCTAGTATACATTCACTTTTTTGTTTCTTAATTTCCTTTAATATATATGTATTATTTAAAATACCGGTGTTTAGTCTCCATAATGTTCTCTTTGCGCTGTTATTTAAATGTATAGCCAGATAGATTATATTATGATCAGACACATCGGTCCCTATAGAGCAGGGGTGTCAAACTGAAATACACAGTGGGCCAACATTTAAAATCTGGACAAAGTCGCGGGCCTACATTGATATTTATTGAAAAAATCTTCCTCCAGATTTAACAATGAACCTTTTCATATGGACCAAAACAAGTTTTGCTTAAACATTGAATATGGAGCTTAATAATATCCAATAGATAACTTAATATTGCACACATGCAAAATCGAATTTCAAATAAAAAACACATCAATGGCATTCTATTCTTAAATACAATTTAAATCAAAATCGTATGCCTCTATTTTTATTTGCAGCCTTCTGATTTAAATTTCAACAGTAACCTTTTTTCCCACAGACTAATAATAACTTTAAAAAATAAACCACAAAAGAATGTACAGAAGATGTGCCCTACAGAGACGTTTCATACTAATATTCAAAAACAAGCATGTAAACAACAAACATTAAAAGTCAGAACTGTGTAAATTAACAGGCACCGCTGGTGTCACTGCTGAGCAAGGCCCACAAAAACAACAGAATTCGCAGTAGTGATGTCAAGTGAAGTGGTAGTGATGTCAAGTGATGTGGTTGTGATCTCAAGTGACGTGGTAGTGATCTCAAGTGATGTGGTAGTGATCTCAAGTGATGTCGTAGTGATGTCAACAGCGCTCTCTTTGTGTGCAAGTGTTGAGAGGGAGGGCGTGTGTGTAGCATAGGTGTGTGGGTGTGTCTGCTTAAGTAAACTCACTGTGAAATGTATTTATATGAGAGGTAGATGATCTTCCCCTCACACATAAAATAAAATAAAAATAATAAACTAATAATAATATCCTTCAATGAACGTGCAACCATTCAAGCCCATGCCTTGGAGAAGCAAGAAAAAGTGCATAAAGAAAACGTTCATTATAGATCAGTTTGCTACACACTGATCTACTCTGATGTGTCCAAGCCAGATACCTGGCATCTCTTAGTTCATCAAAGTCTGGGCTCAGGCTCTGAGCTGAGGAAATCGTCAGGATCGAGCGAAGGTGTTCATCAGTCAGACGTCTCCTGTGAGATGTTTTGGTCAGCTTCATCGAGGAGAATAGTTGCTCACATACAGGGCCAACCCTGGGTACAGGGGAACTAGGCGCCCGCTCAGGGCGCCGAATTGGTGGGGGGCGCCGCCGAATTGTTGGGGGGGGCGCCCTCTAGTGGTGCCCTTAAGCATACATCTTTCTCTTAACCAGGGCTGGCCCCGGGCATAGGCAGTATAGGCGAATGCTAAGGAAACTACGCTAACATGGCCAATCATGGCCCGTCACTAATGTGGAATCTGTGCAGCGCCCACAGCATCATACTTGGACTTCAGCGTGTCACTACACTGGAGTTCAATCAGTTCCATTTGGAGGTTGGTTGGTGCGTTTTCCACGTCAACTGCAAACGGATTACTGAGCAGTTCAAATCTACATTTCTGGACATCAAAGTCGGCAAACTGTGCACATGGGAACACGGCGGTAGAGATCTGCGTTTTCATGGTTTGGCAGCGGGGAAATGGCCCAGGTTTCTTTGCAGCATGTGATTCTCCCACTGGCACAATTTAGTTTGAAAAGCCCTCACTGCAGCGTACATGTCTGTGATGATACGCCCCCGCCCCTAAAGCTGCAGGTTCAGCGCATCGAGATGACTCGTGATGTCACACAGAAAGGTCAGCTCACACACAGAAACTTTTGCTCCCAGAGCTCTGCTGTGTCTTTCCCTTTGCTTTCAAGAAAATTATATATTTCATCATGCAGCTCAAAACATCTGTTTAGTACTTTTCCTCGGCTTAACCATCTCACCTCTGAGTGATACGGCACGTCTGCGTATTCCTAATCACACTCCTCTAGAAATAACTTGAACTGGCGGTGATTCAGGCCTTGGCTCTTATAAAGTTAACTACTCGTGTTACTGTGGTCATAACATGTTCAGTCTTTAGGGCTTTGCCACACAGCGATTCTTGATGTTATGATACAGTGATAAACAGTTAGCTCACCTGCACAGTTCTCCTCCGGCATCTTCTCCCGAACCCTGCCCACCAGTCCACTTTTTTGACCGCACATCGCTGGCACACCATCCGTCGTTAATCCCGCGAGTTTATCCAACTGCAGCTTCATTTCAGTTACACATTTGTAAACCTCTTCAAAGATTTCCTGTCCTGTGGTTGTGCCATGCATTGATTTTAATCCCAAAAGTTCCTCCCTAACACACAGATTTTAGTCCACTCCACGGATGAAGACTGACTGCTGGGCCGTATCAGATGTGTCTCATCCACAGCAATGGATAATGCAACAAAATCTTTTCCCTTTTCCACCAGCTGGTCATATAGATTGGTGTCAAGATCACATGTACGATCAGCTACTGTGTTTCTGCTCAGGCTCACATTTAGCAATGCTGGCTTTTTCACAAACTTTCATCATTAAAGAGCCGGGCTGATTTTGCATCTCTGCTTCCACAATAAAACTAGCCTTTCCAGCAGCCTCACTTTGTGATGTGGCTTTTTTTGAACATAGTCAGACTTCAATTTCATCTCCTCTACTTTCTGGCGTTTTGAGTCATGTCAGCTCCTTGTACTTGTCGTGGTGTTTCGTTTCATAGTGTCGTCTAATATTGTACTCCTTGGTTATAGCCATGTTGGCTCCACATACAAGACAAACAGGTCTGTCTTTTATATAAACAAACAGACATTCTGCCTCTCAACTGTCCAGAAAGATCCTGTTTTCTGCTTTTCTTTTCGCCATTTTTGGGAGGGGTACTGGCGCGGTGCCAGTAGTAGCATGAGGACACTGTGACTACTGTCAACAGAGAGGATTTTTACATACGGGTCCTGTTTTGATTGACGCGCCAAAACACCAGCAGAGCATTCTGGGATTTGTAGTATCAGCGATGCATGCGCTGTATAATACCGGCGGGCAAGCTCTAGTAGTCATTTGGTATTTGGTATCGCGGACCAAATATAATTACACTGCGGGCTAAATTTGGCCCGCGGGCCAGAGTTTGACACCCCTGCTATAGAGCATCCCCTCACTCTGTTTCTATCTATAGTGTTCATTAGGAACAGAGCATGAAGTCTCCTCCAGACATCGAATAGGCCTGTCTCTTTAATCAACATATTGAAGTCTTTTGATCTCAGAGATTTCTGTCTCTTCTCGTGCTTCACTATAGGCAGTAGTTCAGAATTGTGTTCCAATCACCAGCACATATTAGCATTCCTTCACTTTCGGTAGCTATTATATCAAATAAGGATTTAAAGAAATTTCACTCTCCGGGGGGACATAAACATTAACAAATGTGACCAGAGTATTATCTATTTTACATTTGGTAATTAAATACCTGCCTTGATTAATTTAAAACTAAGAGATTTTGATATCAATGTAGCATCCTCTTTTCTGGTTATTTTTTACAAAAACTGTAAAAAGAATTAGAGTACCCAAGGTTTTTGAGCTTATCATGCTCTGTTTTAGACATATGTGTCTTCTGTAAGGATATAACTTGAGCTCTATCCTTTTTCATTTTAGCAAATTCCCTACTCCTCTTAACTGGATTACTCAGGCCATTCACATTTAAGGAGGCTACTCTCAAGTTATGTAACCCCGACACTTGCTTTACAAGAAAAAAATAGAATAGAGCAGTAGTTCCCCAAAGCAAAATCTTAACAGAAACAAAAATGTTACACCAAACAAATGAACAAACCTCCATGAACGGAGGATGTCCTCCTACCTCCTCATCTATGACCCCGTTGGTGGGTCCAGGGTAAAGCCTCTCAGCTGGAAAGGGCCCAATGCTAAGGGGGGCTGGTGAGCCTGGAAACAGTAACTCTACCATCCTATGAGTCCAATGTAATCTATACAACAAATGAAACCGTCTCTCCCATTAAGTGAACATTTAGAGGCTAAAATGTTATGCTATCAGTCGTTTTAGAATTATGAACAGACATGACAATCATACCAGCTTTTGAGTTCTATACAGCGTCTATTTCGGCTCGGTTTCTCCTCTCTGGAAGACTTGGAGTTTATCTTTCACTCTCTGTGCCAGAGCCAGCCATCTTTCACTGCCGTCCGCTGCCACTCAAGCAGCTCGCTTAGCAGTTTTTCCGGGCCGCTTCCCTTCCCAGCTGCCGGCGACTCTTCCACTAGGTATCTGCGTCTCCTCAGATCGAGTTGTGCCTCCTGTGCACTGCTGTATACCCAGGGGCCCGTCTCCCAGTGGATTTTGCATGTTGGTGAATGGTGTTTGAAAGCGAATTCCCTTTTCCTTAAGGACTTTCTTTATCCCGTTATATTCTCTGCGCTTCCTAACGATCTCCGCAGCATAGTCATGATCGAAATAGACAGATTTGTTACCTAATTGGATTTCCCCCTTCTTCCAGTCTTCTCTCATTACCAACTCTTTAGTTGTAAACAACTGGAAGTTAATTATT
This sequence comes from Eleginops maclovinus, assembly GCF_036324505.1. Classification (NCBI taxonomy): domain Eukaryota; kingdom Metazoa; phylum Chordata; class Actinopteri; order Perciformes; family Eleginopidae; genus Eleginops; species Eleginops maclovinus. The sequence goes on along the minus strand of NC_086357.1, from coordinate 162,922 downwards.
ATTGGTCTCGGTGGAGCTTCGGGTCTAGGTTTTTGCGCCAGAGAACGATGAGCCCACTGTATTTTCAGCTCCAAGTCTTGTGGTAGTTGCAATTTGTTTCTAAGGAGTTTCTCAACAAATTTGGCATTGAATTTTGTTGCTCTCTCTTAGCAACTCCAAATATGTGTATTAGGGTGACCAAACGTCCTCTTTGGCCCGAACAGGTCCTCTTTTTACGTCCTGTCCGGAGCGTCCGGGGGGGTTTTATAAATTCATGAAAACGTCCGGTTTTCACTGTTTTTCATGGGACCATAAAGCGTACTTAAATTGACTGGCGCTTTGCACAGAATTCTACGGTACTTTGTTGCGTGACGTAATTCCCGAGAGGCTGCCTTGTGGGCTGCTCTGCCACGCACTCACACAGAGGGAGCAGAGCAGACAGCAGAGCAGCATTGCACACAAAATGCCGAAGCGAAAGTGCAGCTTCACAGATGAACAGCAAAAAATCACGCTAGCACCCCCCCCCCCCCCCCCCAGATTATGAACATGGCAACCGACAAAACTCATTACACCACTGAATTTGTATTATAACTATTGCATGCATGTGAACTAATAAGAATGCAATAATAATGTGACAAGTTAGCTTAATAAAATAAAATTATAGCCCACTTAAAAATATTGTGCTCCTATAAACAAAATGGAGCTCTTAACAGTGGAACATATCAAAATAGTACAGTACACATACATTCTTTTGTAATAAAAGTCTCATATTTGCAGGAAGAAATAGTTATTTAAACATCTATAACATACTTCCAGAATGTGTGAGTTATGTTATACAAGGTTATGCAAATTTAATTGCAGCCTTTTCGATTAAGTCTGGTGTTTTTTTGTTGTTGCTTGCAGTAAGTAGTAGTCCGTTACTTATATCGTGATGAGTCATCCGTCTATTTTGATAAATTTTAAAACTTTTATCTTATTATGTCATTGTTAATATATCGTTACTACCCATCCTGCTATGCTAATGACACAAAACATTTTCCTCATTGCAATGTAGACAGTCTATGGTGACAAGCTGATTGTGCTTTGTACATTAACTTATACCAGACTCAGAAGGCCACAACATCATATTTTTTATTAAACAACATAATGAACAGTTGATATAAAAAATAACAGAAACTAATATGAAGAAAAGATAATAATCACAGCAAATTAATTAAACAAATAATGACTTATTATTATTACAAATAATCAACAAAATCAATCACTCGGGCCCTAATAAAGAAAATAATGATGACGCATGCAAATGGCCTCACTGGCACTCCTCAAAAGAGGCAAATACTTTAAGGTTTCTCCTGTCAATTAATTCCTCACAGAATGTTCATAATCACCCTGGGAATTGAATCTGAAAAGGAAGGGTTCCATTAGAAGAAGGGTTTCTTCCTCATCCCTGCTGTCATCTGATCCCAGCTCTGTTAAGGCTGTCCTTTGGTCTTCCCCGTCCATCCCAATCACCGCCGGGAGGGAAACTCTGCTGTCAAGCGATTTGGTTTGGCATCATGTTGCTGCCTCGATGGTGTCTCTCAGGAAAGCATGTTTTTCCTTGAAGAAAAAGTAAGAATAAAGAGTAAGACTAGTGGATCTGAGTGAAAAAAAATGACATCCCACTTTGCCAAAACCACAAAGGCATGCAAATAAAAGCAACTATTACTGAAGGTTTTCAGTGATATCTATAAGTACTCAACAAGTCATCACAACTATTTTATCTTGCTATGCTTTAAGCATCACACACATTAGAATGCATACCAAGTTCCCAGGTGCCAGTTCGCTCTGCAATTGGTGTTCAGTATTGTTTAGAACAAATACAGAATGTGGTCTGTGTCTCTACTGTGTGCACTTGAGGGACCACTGGGTGCTTCTGTGCTTTTAAGTGCTTCACAAAGAGTGCTGTTTATACCGGTTTGTGTGCAATAGCAACAATGAAAGTGTGTTGAACTTCTGCAACTCAGACAACACTTTATGATTGTGAACTCTGAAAGAAAGGAATGATAATAAAGCGACAAGTTATACAATTAAGTAAAATACATAATATGGGAAATGTAAAATATGTTAGAATCAAATATTTTCCATAAAGAAAGAAGGTGTACCTCTATGCCTCACTGAAGCATGGCCTTATGTGGTACTCAAGCATAATTTGTGCACCCTTAGATGTGCAGAAGGGGCAGTGATAGAGACCGCTGCTGCAGGTCTTTATTTGGGGAGTCTCGCCCTCCAATATTACACTAACGTGTCTCTATACGTCAAAGAAAATAAGCATACACATAAAAAGCATAACTGTACACCCAGTATGTAGACTCTATGTGTAAACTTGCGACGTGCAGATAATGGCTGTGGACAAATACAACAAGAAGTACAAAGCAAATTAAAATGAAAATGATTAGATATCTAAACATGTTGACCTAGACTTAACGTCACTGCTCCTGGAGGCTGTAGCCTACGTTATGGTCACACACGTAATTTGACTTTAATTGGTAATTTCTAAATATACCACTGAACTGCTCTAACATTGTGTTACAATGACAATTATGCATATTGGCAGGTTCACTTACTTCCATGTTTTATATTTTAATGTCGGCTTCGTCTAAGATGGAGAAGTGTGACTGCACTGGCGAACGAACATGCAACATGCATCCATGTGGACATTATGTAACCTGGGGGCGGTCATCAGCCTGGGGAGGAGTCAAATGTTTGACTCCTCCCCAGGTTGATGGCCGCCCCGATCTGCGGCCTGCAGTCAGGGGCTTCTCGCTGTTCCAGGCAGGTGCAGAGCGCCTCGGTCGCCTCTGCCGCCCATCCCTCCACCTGCGCCACACGGGACTCAAATTCTGTACATCTGTAATGAGGGTGTCAAGTTTACCGTTGATTTCCTGCCCCAATTGATTAATTTCTTGTCTCAACCTGTCGTTGTCCCTCTTAAGATCCGTTTTAAGGTCCCGTATCGCCATGATAATTTCTTCAGACTCCATGGCCATTGCGAAGCACTTGCTAGCTTGAGCTGTTTAGGTTTCGCTACTTTTTGCAGTCGGGTCTCTGTCTCTTGTTTTCAGCATATTTTTTATTTTTTCTTGCCTCTAGTAGTTAATCTTTAATCTATGGTTTTTGTCAGCAAATGTCAAGGTTTCGAGTGAATTCGAGGGTGAATCGCGTTATGTCTGGGAGCATGGTCTTACCATGCGTCTAGCTACACCATTGCCAAAACCGGAAGTCCCCATTAGAAATCAGTTTTTAATTAAAAACGTTTTTTTGATGGCTATTAATTCAAAAATAACCCTCATACTCCCTCTCATTGATCATATGCCAAGTAACAAATAGAAGATTTAACGTTTAGGTTTTGTGAAAATATTAACAGTGAGTTGATTTCGGACACAAAGCAGCTTTTCATTTCTCATCAAATTTATGCTTTATTGTTTGTATTTTTATACAAAATATTAGTTTCTCAACCCACCTTGTGATATTCTCCAATCTCAAGCTGATCCCCTTTTACATTGCCTAATATTGTATATGCTGAAGACAAATTCATCTGTGTTGTAAAAAAAGAGCAACTGAACTAGTGTGAAACGGTTATCCTGTAGTAGAAAATGCCTTCACCCTGGGGTGTGTGGTGATGAAAACCTTTTTAATAACAGTGTATTGCCTTTTGCCAAAGAGGTATTTGGATTATCCACAATACTGGTTTAACGCCACTGCTGGGAACTACCCTAAAACTATCTTTAATAAATGACCTCTGCAGTCTCTGAGACACTGAAACAAGAATGTGTCTGCTGTGTAAAGTTGTACGCTGTACAGGAAGATAACAAAAAGTATTTCTGATCAGCAACAGATGTAATTAGAACGACTCAAACATTATCATTCAAACATTTGCTATCCCAGGATACAAATGCTTATTTTTAAAAGTAGAAAGAAAAAGACACTTTGAGATGCCCAAATAGATAAAACTACACCCACACGTTAAGTAAAGAAACAGTCTTAAATGTTAAGGCCATTGCACAAGGAAAGGGGAGTTTGTTGATTCTGTACTAGCCCATATTAATCTCGCACATATGTAAAAAAAACTGTGAAAAAAGGGTTCAACTGATTTTCCAATACCAGTTTCTTTTACATAAGCAATTAAAACAAAAAATTATAAAGCTGTTGTGTTTTACTTTCAAATGTTGTCATCATCATTAAAACAAAAACAATTTGGACTACTTTCATTTAAAAAAATTAATTTTGAATTTTAAACAACAGCCTACAAACTATTTGCATGAATTCACTTCAAAATGTTTCAACCTTGTGTTTCCTTCTGAAGGCTTTGAATACTACGAAGCAAGTGCCAAGGAGAACATCAATGTGCAGCAGGTCTTCGAGCGCCTGGTGGACATCATCTGTGTAAAGATGTCAGAGCGCGTGGACGTAGAGGTGGCGGCAGCTCCTGGCACCAAGACTACAAGACTGACTGACAAGCCCGCCCAGCTACCTCAGAAGTGCTGCTGATCGTCCATCAGTTTATCCATTCATCCCTCTGCTGTTGCCTTGTCTGCTCCCCCTATACGCTTTTGAAAAAAGAAAAACACTACTTAAATATTATAACATTCCTTGACTCACTCTCTCTGCTTCAGTACATCATTTGTTAGTAATCAATAATCACTATGACTCCTTTGACTTATATTACAAGTTTCATCCTGTTCTCGTCCCCCAAGTGAAAGAGTTTGCTCAGAAGGAGTGAGTGGATCAATGTTTTCCCAACAAAACTAAATGTGGCGTTAGAAAAGTTTTAGAATCAATCTAGGTAAAAGAAGATTTTGTGCAAATAGGAGACTAAAAGCCTGCTCAGAAGATATAGAGTTAAAGTGTATGTTACATTTTTTAATTTTATTTGAGGGACATGACACAATTTCTCCTCTGTGGAATGGGTTGTAGTCTAACAGAGGAGGATGTAATTAGGTAGCTGATGTGATCAAACGACCACAATTCCATAGAGCTTATGAGTAGTATCCTTTGAAAATAGAATAAAAAAAACGCCTCCAATTATCTGGCATTGTTACATTTCAGTTGAAAGCACCAGATATTCTGGCTTTAAACATTTTTGAGGCAAACATCTGTCTAGCGCACACACTGCCTGATAATTGGTTGAGTGCAGGGAAAGCAGGGTCCAAAGGTAAGCACACCACTGCCTCGCCTCTCAAAGTGTAGCACAACAAGAAGCTCCCTACCACAACTGCTCTTGTTCACAAGTTTACAGGTCACAGTCGTTCATCTAAGAGTCACCCATCCAAACATTAAATTAGGCTGCTTTTAAAAATAGCTAGTAAAAGTGATACCACACAAATATAATATGCACATACTCTAACCAACTGTAACTGGTCTTAATTAGAGCTGTTTGTGGCTTGAAAGACAATTTAGGGCTACAACACCAATTAACATTTTCCGAGTTGGGCTACAGCCCAACTCATTAGAGTTTGTCAAATCCAACACAAGTCTAATGGTGCCCTGTGGGGTTTTTAAAAGCAAAAATTAAACTTAAAGTTCCTGCTAAGGTTTAATAGGGTTCATTTAGAGAAACAGTGTTGTTATTGGGTAGAGCTATTAAACTAATCAATGAACAGTTTGCACTGGAACAATAGTGGTAGCACTTCTGTTGCCCCTTCTTTATACAACTTTGAAAACTACACGAATGTCAGCACCAGGGCCCCATGCAAAATGTAACCACTTTAATGAGCTGCACATAAATCATAACTGTTTTAAAAATTCTCAATACCCAAACACTTTTTTTATATTTACAAGAATAATATCTCAGAATAGGGAGGTAACGTAAGTGCAATATATTTTTTTACTTCGGTGATTCAATGTCATGCACATTACCTGGCATGATGTATTTGAATGACGCCTTGTTACCACAAAATCTTCTAATATGTTTCACTTACAACTGAAGGACAAGAAATATTGGAAATCTGTCAATTTCCACGTCAGTAAGTTTCATGACAATTATATGCCATGCCGAATTCCATCCATCCATCCATTTTCTCCTGCTTGTCCGTCAGTGTCGCCGAGGTAACAACTCCCAGAGAGCCCCAAACTTTCCTTTCCCTGGCCACATCAACCAGCTCTGACTGGGGGATTCCAAGGCGCTCCCAGGCCAGCAAAGAGATATAATCCCTCCACCTGGTCCTGTCGATACCTTGCAACTGCTTCAGGAGTACCCAGGGATAACATATCCCGGAAGGCCTCCTCCTTCAGTTGGACGGCTTCCCTGACCACCGGTGTCCACCAGGAGGTTTGAGGGTTACCGCCCCTTGAGGCACCTAAGACCTAAGGGCAGGTGGTGGCGAAGTCAACCAGTTCAAGTCCCCGAAAGACCAAGTGCCACCGTGGTGTCCCTGAGCAAGACACTGGTTACCTACACTGCTCCCCGGGCGCCGTACATAATGGCAGCCCACTGCTCCTAACACTAGGATGGGTCAAATGCAGAGACCGCATTTCGTTGTCCTAGTACTTGTACTCTGTGCAATGACAATAAAGTTGAATCTTCATCTTCATCATCTTCAAGACCTTGAGACCACAGCTCCCTGCCGCAGCTTCGGCAATAGAGGCTTTGAACACCGCCCACTCAGGTACAATGTCCTCAGCCTCCACAGAGTTGCCTGAAAAGCTCTTCCGGAGGTGTAAGTCGAAGGCCTCCTAGACTTGGGACTCCTTCAGATGTTCCCAGTTCACCTGCACTACATGTTTGGGCTTACCACGTCTGTCCAGAGGCTTCCCCTGCCACTTGACCCAACTCACCACCAGATGGTGATCAGATGACAACTCCTCCCCTCTTTACACCCGTCCAAAACATGCGGCCTTAGGTCAGATGATACGATAACAAAATCGATCATGGACCTTCTGCCTAGGGTGCTCTGGTACCACGTACACTTAAGAGCATCCTTATGTTCGAACATTGTGTTTGTTATGGCCAATTCATGACTATCACAGAAGTCAGTAACAAACCACCACTCCGGTTCAGATCAGGGGGGGCGTTTCTCCCAATCACGCCCCTCCAAGTGTCTCCATCATTGCCCACATGTGCGTTGAAGTCTCCCAGCAAGACTAAGGAGTCCCCTTCAGGAGCCCCATACAGGACTCTTTTGAGGGTCTCCAAGAAGGCTGAACACTCTGAAGTGCTGTTTGGTGCATAAGCACACACAACAGTCAGAGTTTTCCCCCACATAACGCGCAGGCGTAGGGAGGCGACCCTCTCGTCCACTGGGGTAAACTCCAACAAAGCGGCACAAACTGGGGGCTTGTGAGTATCCCTTGGGCAACTCCGGAGAAGAATAGAATCGAACCCCTATCCAGAAGTAAGGTTCCAGAGCCGACGCTGTGCGTAGAGGTGAGCCCCACCAGATCCAACTGGTAACGCTCCACCTCCCGCACAAGCTCCGGCTCCTTCCCCCCCAGAGAGGTGACATTCCACGTCCCCAAAGCCAGCTTCTGTCGTCTGAGTCTGGTCCGTCGAGACCCTCTGCTTTCACTACCACCCTTCTGGCAGCGCACCCGACCCCATCGTTGTTTCCCGTAGGTGGTGGGCCCGCGGGACGGAGAAGCGGAGGTGTTGACCACGTTGCTTTTTCGGGCTGTGCCCGGCCGGGCTTTGTGGCAAGCCCGGCCACTAGAAGCTCGCCGATGAGTCCTCCTTCTGGGCCTGGCTCCAGAAGGAGGCTTCCTCCGGGCCGGGTATGCTCACTTTTATGGTTGTTTTTCATGAGGTCTTCATGCCGGATGATGAGTACAATCATTGTGCCACAGGTCCTCCAATCTATACAGCTGATACTCTGGCTTCCATAACAGTAAGTGTTGAAATATCTGCTGCGGGCTGGCTGTTTAAGTATTTTCCGTCCTATTACATTTAGTATTGCATTCATTGCAGGATTACTGAATTGGTTCAACGTCTTAAGGCCCATGGGCCAAGGTGGTCAGGAAGCCCAGAAAAGACTGTTGCAACAGCCCTATATGATAAATTACAAAGTTGTCTCAAGGAACTTCAAAATCTGCACATTATAATATACATATACAAATACAAATATATACACAAACTATTTTTCAGATCCTAGATACAGATAACACCAACTCCCTAGAAACCCTTGTTCATAGTAAATAAAACAACTACACAGAGATACAAAATAATCACGAAAAGAGGCAAAATGACCACAAACCATGCAAAATGACTACAAATAGATTAAAACTGAGAACGAAAAACTGCAAAAACAGTAACAAAAACACCATATAATGGACTACATAAGGAATCAAAACGACCAAAAACAAACACAGAATGACTTCATTGTGTTTTACTGTTTTCCAGAGGTAGCCTAAATAACACAAATCTCCAAGTTCAGAAACCAAATGCACATCAAAATTTTAAAAAATGCGGTTGGGCACTGCAGTCACGCTTCATGATGCATTACAGCTCTTGCATAGGCCGTCACAATTAAAGATTCAAAGGCTTTATTGTCATGTGCCCAGTAGCTTCAGTGTAGATATGGCAAGGAAAAACTCAAAAAAATACCCAGCGCCATACTGAGTGTTTATACTCGCAGACTGAGTTAACGGCTTGTGATTGAGCACATGGTTCTTTCTTCCCCCATTAGCAGGTTGTTGAATAGCCGTCATTTTTGCAGTGTTTCTGACATAAATGTGCGTTTGATGTGAGAGTGCGGTGTGTAAGTGATATTAGAGCCAACATTGTGGTGCATATGGTTATCATGGTAATTATTTAGTGTTCATTTGTAAGGGTTTTTTATGTACAGTATCTTTGATGGAAGTTTGAAATTCTGACCATGTCATGTCAGCTGAGATACAGTACGTGTGTGTTTACAATGAACTCCATGAAAAAAGGGAAGACAAGCAAAACAATAGTTGTGCATTTATTAATAAATATTGAAGATTGGAAACAAACTATATCCTGCCAAATTGTTATATAGCTACCACAGTGCACAATTTGTGAGTAACTCCCCACCATGTGTATTGATATTGATAAAAACAATACATAATAATAATAATAATAATAATAATAATAATAATAATAATAATAATAATAATAATAATATTGACATTGCTTCATATGATTATTTTTAAAGTGAATTTGTAAATGATAGATTTAGAAATGATAACGGTGTTGAGTATGAATTAATTTTTTATGCTGTGTATACCATGGACAAAATATATACAAAGTTTATGTAAACTTGATGTCTAACAATTCACTCCTGCACAGGGCAGAAGCACAAAGTGATTGTATAAAATATTTTGAATGTTTGTATATTATAGATGCAATTTAGAATAATAAAAATAACAATCTTAATCAATCCGTGTATCTGCGGATCATTTCTTTTTCTTTTTTGAACCAGTAAACGGTAGAGCGTCTGCAAAGCTTTTTTCGTGTTTGCTCTTTACCTTTCTAAATGGTCAAATAGTCATTTGAGCAAGGGGCGGGGCGAAACTCTCAGAAGTCATTTCAAAACAAAAGCACTCGCATGCTAAAATACACACGCATTGAAGAACTACAGGATTCGGTTGAAGGAACAATGATAATATTGTACACAAGGGGAGATGTTAGGAGATTTAAATTATACAGCGATTCTGGACTGCGGTCAACTCAGTCTCTCACGTTTTCTTGGTCAAATCAGCAGCTCTTTTTTTCCTGCTATATTTCATGAGTAATACAAATATTGTTAATTTTGACATTAGTTCTTAATGAAATTGATAATGTTTGACTTTGTAGTAGTAAGCCCTCTGCCAACAATACAATGAAGTACTTTTGCTGTGTACTTTTTGAATAATCCTCTGTCAAAGTCCCCTACTGAATACAATAATGCATGGTTTTCTGCTATTTCTAATAATCGTTAAAAAACATTTCTTCATGAGACTGATATTGTTGGACAGAGTATTTTAATTGGATATGGTAGACACAGTGGCGGGCCGTGCATTTCACACCTAGGCCTTCAGTGATGTCCTACACAGTCCTACCTGAATTATTCCACCTCTTAATACCATCATTATGACGCCATGGCTCTAGAAACTATACATTTAGACAGAAACGCAGTATAACCGGGCGTTGCATCACCTTAACATAGTCAAGTACAACAGAGTTATATTAATATTTCCGAAGCATTTATAATCAATACATCAGCATTTACAGTTAACTTAATTAATCAGATTATCTGACAAACCGCTCCTTGACACCTGTGTCTGTCACATAACGCAGGACAAGTGCAAGCTGTGCTACATTACCCACATCTGACTTTTGATCTCTTCTCCCATCACTTCAGCAATAGCATAAATCAGGTCGTTTTGTATTTTGCCTGACGTCCCAGTAAACATGTTGTTTGTGTACAGGTGGTAATGCAAATCTGTGTTGTTCTCAGCAAGAAAAGAAAGAAGCTCCACGTAGTTTCCTCTGTTTCTGGACTCGGCGCTTTCATCGTGTCCCCTAAATGAAAGTTCCTGTTTACCCAAAAACAGGACACAATCAATCAGTCTTTCAATATTTCCCTATTTTTGTTCACCCTTTCGTTGTGGAGCTCCGTTTCCCTGCGCACTTGTTCGTTGAGCTGTAGATCCACTCGGGTGTCCCCAAAGGTTTTCAAAAGCACCAGTGCTTCCAAGTGCCCAGCTGTGCTTTGGTGTCTCGTTGCTGCCTTGGTTAGACAACTCAAGTTTGCAAATTTAGTGTGGCTCCAAACACCAAATCGATCAGTTGCAAATACCAGGCATTCCCGGCAGTACAATTTGCAGTGCCTCTCGGAGGCTGTGAGCCAGGGGTACCGCTCGTAGTTTCCCTGCTGTGCTAGGCTCGCTAGCGTTGGAGTTGGTCGTTCCCTTTTCAAGATGTGTAGCTTTACTTGAAAAGTTCGTTTTGAAAATGGCGTTGTAATTATATCTTCGACCAAATTGATCTCTTCTCCTCCTTCAGCCATTGTGGGTTGAAAAAAATAGCTTGTAGAAATCTACACAAATTAGCTCGCTCAAGTTCTAGTTCTGTTTGCTAGCTTTGCCCATAGACTGTATGGCTCTGCCTACTGCCTAGCTCTGCCTCTCAATAGTGCGTATCCAATCAGAAGATGTGCACGTGCTAACGTTAGCATATGCCTGCTAGCTGGCCCGTTGTCACCACCTAGAAATGTGATTGGTTAACGCCACAATTTTGTTTGCGTTCTCTTTAAGCTACAGCCGCCCGCACTGTTGATTCTGAAGGCCTAAGGGCAGATTTCTTTGACCCTAGCAACACATTATGGCTGAAATATGATTGGATAAAAGCTCTTACATAAAGGCCAGCCCTCCGAATCTCGTTCTGAGGCTGGAAGCAGCGCAGCCAAGACGAACGCTATAAAATGAAGATAATAGACTATGGGGAATAATTTAATACGTATTTGTGGAAAAAATATATCAAAATTTAATTTATATTCTGATGATGTTTAGGCCAGCAGAGAAGGCCTTGCTGGCCCTGACGGCCCACCACTGGGTAGACATGATATCAGCACTGCTTCCAGTTCGTACTTCTAAAAAAAAGAAATCACTGGAAAACATTTTCATATTCTTCTACCTGAAGTTGCAGTTTACAAAATTGGAACGCAGTTCTAGGACGGTCCTGTGTCGGCTGTGATTCGGGGTTCCGTGGTCAAATCAGCCCACCCCATGACATTCCACCCTCATGCCCTCCTCAAATGTACTATACTACCCTTTGGACACCTTTGTGACAAAAATGTATAATTTTTAAACATTTTTCTACTTTTTATTTCATAAATCTCTTCAACAAATTCTCACTTGATCAAAACTACCAAACATTCAATCATTTTAGGATTTCAACTTTTAAATGTCTGATTATATGCATTATTTATTATTAAAAACACAAACCATAATTTTTCCCCATATAATACATATTTGAAGGGATCATGTTTTGGTGATTATTACGGCCCCCCTTACAGGTCCTCCACGGTTCCCTTGTTGATGCTTGACGCACCTTCCGATTCACTTTGAATGGGGTGACGTCGAGCTTTGCCGAACTGCATCGTGGTTCTGTTGCTTCACTTTGGCAACGTTGCTCGCGGTGAAAGTTGAGAAAAGTTCAACTTTTCAAGCGTTGACGGAAGCGCCAGCCAATCAAATCCCACATCTGCAAATATGCCAGTACAAGCACTAGCCAATCAAACCGCGTGTATGTGTGTTCGAGGCGGGAGATTAATGTGATTGGTTTTTGGTCGCGTTTACCCAAGCGCCAGACACGGCCACTGGCAAGCGTCAATGCAACGGAGCTGCGTTAGAGTCTTGGATATGTCAAAGCAACAAAAATGTACAACAACATTGATTTGATGCAATAGTATTTTTTATGTAGTGTCAGATAGTCCCTATGGACAACTTTGTGGCAAAAAATGCGTCATTGACTTCCATTAAAACTACCATGCATTCTGTAATGTCGGCTCTTATTTTGAACTTATTTTGTCTACTTGCGTCTGTAGATTTCTCCAAAATTCACCAGACGTTAGCATTCTAACGCAACATATAGTACCGCGACCACTGTTTGCACCATGTAACCCCTCTTATCGTTGTAAAGCTCCGTCTCTCCTGCACAATGCCATCGGATCCAAATATGGTCATTTTCTTTATATCAGCAACCAATCGTGAAAGTACAAAGGGGGCTTTAGACCAAAAAACTCAATCTTATTGGCTGGTGTAAATTTTTGACAACGTGATTCGTTCAGATGCGCCACGTGGTGTGCTATGACACTTCCTGGTTTAGCTTTCCATGGGAATTTTCAATCTCAAAATGGCAAAAGAACAGCGAAAAAACTTTCACAGAGAAGACGACAAAAATTGTCACTTGCATGAAGCAAAGTAAAACTAAAAACAAATGACCCCGAACATGAGATATGTTCACGGAGTGCGTTATTGCGCAAGCTGTCATCCAAACAACAGGAGGGTTTAGATAGCGCCACACATTCGTGGCTGATAACTCATGTAGCGAGGTTGAATGAACTGCTCACTGGGTTGATTCTGTTCAGGTCATATGCTGTGTTACTCAGTTTTCAGTTGTACTGTGTTTTATAAGTTCTATATTGTTGTTGCCAAGGCTTAGATTAGATATTGTGTCTGTAAAAAGTGTCTTCAATTAAAAAAAATCGAATTTGACAGTACATATCTTTAAAGGTTGTTTTCTCAAAATGAGTTTTTTCTCATATTGGGAGCAAGAACTTTCCACTTCAGTAGCACTTTGTAAGAAATCATAATCAATATTATGTGTAACTACAACACTGTCTTATTCTGAAAACCGTTTTACTTTGAAACTGTTTATTGTTTAACCGGATGTTGGTTTTAGCCTCAGATAGCATGTAGCTAATATTGTATTGTATATATGAGTAGAGGGAGAAAGACGCGTGGAGTTACATACTAAACACACCACCTCTACCTCTCACTCATTGATGCTGCAATAATACTACTGCCTGTTTAATAACTAATAAACCTCAGAAGGATTGCATAATAGAATATTGTAGGTGGAAACTTCATGACTACGCTAAAATGGCGACGGTGACGTCATAGGAGGACCCGCCCCCGACAATGCCAGCCAATAGAAGAGACCGGGAAAACCCCATATGACGACAAGGGCCAACAGGATCCAGCTCTCGCTACCAACCAATGAGAAGACGAGACCGGAGCTCATCTTATTCTGAAGTTGTTTATTTTTATGACCGGAAAGGGATGGTAGCACAAAAGATGTTTTTATTGTAAAATCAATCTCTTTTTTCTCGGACCGCCAGACAGTTAACTACTCATGAGCTCCCACTCATTTGTGGCCTTTGGAAGCGTGTTCCGAGCTATTGAGCCACAGCTGTGAAACTTTTGTAAAACCTACTGCCCCATCATTTTATTAAATACTCCTTTTAAAACTTATATGAGGAGCTTCACTTTGTTTTCTTTCAAATCTACTCCTGGACTTCGAATGAAAGAACACATTCTTACAATGTGGTGACCCTGATGTGATTTGAATGCCAATCAGACGGGGATTGGATGGAGATTCAACAGAACCGACAGACACTCATGGGCGCCATTCAAAACGGTAAGCAGAGCCTGTTCATTTCAAAATCTGCATAGCTTACATAACATTTTTAGATGTGAGTGTCTGGAGGTGAGTCGATAATCCTGATTAAACTGTCTAGGTAAAGATAAGTGAATATATTCAAATTAACTATGGTGTAGTCCTGGGTTTTGCAAAAGTTTGTTTGTTTGTTCAGTGTTTTTACCAGTGAAGGCTGGTGAATTGTTTGTCTTTTTAGGCCGGAAAATAGTAAAGTGGTTTAGATCAATTAATAACTAAAAGTCTGTTCGAGATTGGCATGGTAGAGTCAATGGGAGGAAAAACAGTTAAAGTCTGCTGCCCCGCATTGATTCTATAAATTCGATGAGAAGTAAGATAAAAAAAGTCCCATCGTTCGTTAAGGCCTGACCTATATAGTGGTCAGTGATTGGGTCAGTAAGATAATCTTTGCGACAGCATTACGTTGAGAGTTGTGACAACATTCCAATTGTTTCTGATTAGCATATTACATTATTGAGCAATCATAGTTGGCAATAGTGTTAATATTTAAAACAAGACCACTTCGCCAAAAAGTGGCCTGGTTGTTATGGTTCGAGTCCATTAAACACCAGTGTTTGTTGCAGAAAGGAAATCAATGGAAGCGAATCAGTTCAAGTCTGGTTCTAGGCATTGATTCCATAACTGGACAAATCATAGTGGATAGTCTTTATTTTAGAATAATTCCAATTTTAAGTCGGCTTCGTCAAAATCAATGGAGAGTGAGTCAGTTGGAGCCTGTGGCCCGCATTGATTTGATGAATACTTAAATTGTTAGAGTAGGGAGAATTGTTATTTGTTATTGTAAGCAGGGAGGTTTTAAAGCAAGCAGTGTTGGTTTTTTTTAAACTGTGCTGGCTGTGTTTTAATCGATCTGAAACCCTGGAGTGTTTTTCCCTGGAGTCATTACACGTGAGGCTATAGACAATAAGCTAATTTAGTTAGCATAGCCAGTTAGCAATACTCCCTTAACAGAAAGAATTGGAGAGGTAGTAAAGATTTTTTAATAAAATAGTTTCAAGATACATCCTGTAACTACTGATTAAATACACAGTGATGGGTGTTATAATGAACAGCTTAATTAGACTAAATCTTTTTATTTTTAATAGGAAGAATAACGTAAAAAACCTTAGATAGGAGCAGATGAGGTCAATATTTTCTTTTTAAAATGTATATATACCGGAAGTAATGGTCAAAGAAGCTAAACAAGACAGGAAGTAGCCTATAAAGAAGGGGTTAGAAATGAAACCGCGCCCCTGCTGGACGAATTAATAAGTGTCTCCAGCATTGTTTTAGAAATAAAATAGCACCCCCTGTTGGAGGAATTGAATAATACACATCGAACATCCTAGGAACACAATAGCACACTCTAGTGGGCATATGTATAGTATTAAAATACAATACACATAAGACATATTAGTCAGATCAATACCTACACTAGTGTTTAATGATAGATATTGCACTTGACACATACTTTGAAGTTTAAAAATTGTTATAATTACATTATAAACATTTAAATAATTTACATATAACATTGTTCATAGATATATTACAAATACTACTACACTTAGTTTTTATTGATATTTTTTATTAAATTGTCATCTTAAAATAAGGTAATATTTTATAGAAATACTATCGGGGGATTAGTCAATAGTCCATAATAACCTTGATTTAAAAAACAATATGACAGATCCCAAGATAACGGAAATCCAAGAGCCAGGCTCAATGGCAGATATAAAGGAAAGTATAAATATAAGATCAGATGCTATAACAGGGCCAAATGAAAGAAAGAACATGAGAAAAGTAACAAAGCAGATGGGACAGATGTCAGAGATGGCCATACTAGCAGAACAAGCTCGATGGACATCTCCACCTACCCCAGTCCAAGAATCAGCAGTGAACCAAAATTCACAAAGGAGCAGAGAAAAAGGAAACTATAGACCAAAAAGACGAGGGTTTAGGAATAATTGATGTTACAGATGTGGTCAGACTATGCACTGGTCCAGAGAGTGTCCAGCAACAATATATAACAGAGTACTCTCCCACACAATATCAGCAAAGACATGTCCCAGAAAATTATACTCCACAATACCAGCAACAACCACCAGTATACGCTCCCATACAGTACCAACAAAGGGGAGGTCCAAATGGTAATGACAGAGATCAAGGAAGAAAACACACAAACCATCCAGGCAACATGCAGTTATGTGCGCCAACTACCCGGAACTCTCGCAGAGTTTTGCAGATAGATGTTTCTTTGTGATTATTGTAGTGATTTTACACTGTTTGGTGGATCCAGTATATCTGGACCAATTAGTTAATCTTTCAAGAGACGAAAGAACTAAAGAGATAATGGGTACGAATAACAATAGAGCTAAGTCTGATGTTGATCTTCAATCCAACACCAGTTTTCCCATTAAGGGAGTTACAGTTTAGGACAGATACATTGAAATTAAGAATGCTAAAAAGAGAGAAAACACAAATAGCAAGAAGACAATTACAGTTTGAAAGAGTGAATTCCCTACAAACAAGAAGCAGATGGTGGGAGGTTGCCAGAGGTTAAAGGATGAAAGGATCCCAAGATAACAGAGAAGAGAGACAGCTCTCTGATAAGAGAGAGAACAGAACAGGGGGTGAAGTAGTTTGAGTAATAACCATAAAGATAAAGCCTGTAACAAGTAAGACAATACAGGAAAACAAGGGGAGAAGGAAGTAAACTGCACAGGGGGGTGCAGGCGACACCCAATTGTTCCTGAGAGAGTTTTGTGAATGGGGAGACATCTTGTGAGCCCAAATGGTGTTATCATGTAAATTAACTTTGATGTTTCTCAAACACAGAGAGGAGACTCAGGAGTCATCTGTCTGTAAGCATTAAACAAGAGAAGAGAAACAGTTTAAAGAACAGGGATTACTTATAAGAAAGTGCTGTTTAAAAGGCTTTTAGCAATTATAATATATAAAAGTGTTAACACTAGTAAGTATAAAAATAAATAAAGGAGTGAATCAATTTACATCTTAGTGATCTGTGAATATGCTCTGGTGTACAGGTTAAGTAACAGGGATTTTAACTTTTTGAAGAAAACATTGGAATTATTATTATAGAGGAAAAGAAAAGGCCAGAAAACAGAGGCCGTACGAAGATAATGTGTGGGAATATGGTTTTTGGACGTGAATATTTTAATTTATGGAAGAAAATAGTTCCCTAAAGGAGTTAAGTCAAATGCATTTGAGAGATATGTTATTAGAAGACATTCATTTAGTTGATTACAGTAGATGGCATTTAATACGCAAGACAGAAGACATATTTAGGTGAAAAAGTGAAAATTAAGTGGATTTATTTAACCAGTGTGTTGAGATTCATAGGTTAAAGTGTGCTGCAACCTGGACTGTCCTTCTGCAATCTGGTGACAGACCCCCGACCCTCCTGAGCAATGCGAAAGGCCATCCCCCACAGCGAATTCCTCACTATTCAACAGAGAGAACCAGAAATGGACGGCAACAGCAGGGCTGTGTCCAGAACGGCATCCTTCTGCATCTCCACCTGGGTCAGCTACAAACACGCATCATGCTGACTGACAGATCTACTCATCACCAGTCCTTCTGCTAAGAGCACAGAGTTCCAGAGCAACAAGGGTTGATTCAGAGCACAGATTCTGATGGACAATAATGAGACACATGACAACGGGGTTCCGCCCCCCAAGAAAGACATCCAGAGACGGTGATTGAGCAGACTAAAGCTGAAATGAAAAGCAGTACAAGGAGAGAAGCTTGATGTGGAATGCAGGTTCAAAAAGACAAAGACTGTCAATAACTAGGCGCAGAGGAAGGGGCGATAAGGTCAAAAGGCAGAATGTGAGGAGGACAGGGTCATCAAGCTAGAGAGCAAAGGAGGCAGGAAGGGGAGCTGGAATGGGGAACAAATTTAAAGAATTTGAATTGACTTTTTAAATTTAAGATCAAATATAAAAATGTTTTATTACACAATATTTTATTGATTGTTAAATGATAATTAAAAAAGGGAAGTTATTAAAGTGAATGAGTGAATAAATCTGAAACACACTATTGGAAAAGGGGGAAAGAACAGAGATAAGAAAGATCCACTACACTTTTGGTAGAAACTGTTTAAGAGTCAGGAGGACAGGGTAGGAACATTTTAATCATGTTAACCTATTATTATTTCAGAGCCTATATTGGGGTGTGACTTTAGAAGAGTTTAAATTGTGGGAGTTTTGATCTACAGAAGGAGGGAGAGATTCAGTACACACTTGATCTCAGATATGATATTTAAATGAAACAAACTTGTCATAGTGATAACTCCAGCATTAGCTTACAGACCATGTAAAATATAATTAACCACATGAATGGAAACCATTATTAAAGTCACTCCTGTTTTAAAAAAAT
Source organism: Eleginops maclovinus (assembly GCF_036324505.1). Taxonomy (NCBI): domain Eukaryota; kingdom Metazoa; phylum Chordata; class Actinopteri; order Perciformes; family Eleginopidae; genus Eleginops; species Eleginops maclovinus. The sequence goes on along the minus strand of NC_086357.1, from coordinate 144,408 downwards.
CTTATAGATTGAAGTTGTAATTATAACATGTCAAAGCTCTCCGTTTCACACATTGTTTTCCCGATTAAAGACTTGAAATATTTTTCAAGAAGACTATAATTGATAATTAATAATGAAGTATATTAAGAGAATCGAGCAGAGTTTTACATATCCTAATAAGTAAAGATATATTTAAAATATAGTAGTAATAAAAGGAAACATATGATGACACTCTTTTTGTACATGAAAGAAGATGATGGAATAATCAAAGACTGCAGAGCAGGACGTGACCATTAAACTGAGACCAAATAACCTTTGACCTGGACAGAAAGTGTTACTTCACAACAGCACTGTTGATGACTGACTCTGGGTTGAACCTAACCAGACCCGATTGTGTGAGTGAGAAAGAATGTTTGCATCTGATCAATGTAATTGCATGAGTTTAAAGAGGAACAGAGACTAACTGAGCATGTTTTGAACGAACACAATCTAAATCCAGACATTTTGTTTCTTCCAGGACTGATGGGAGGAGAGAGACGCTCTTTTTAACTGGAGCGTTTGATGTTTAAACAATAATGATTTGAAGTGTCTGAATAATGAATGATGTGTTTTTTTAACCATTGCTTAACTGAAGTTCTTTTTCTTGAACAGGTTTTTGCTACACATTTTTGTTAAGATGTGTAAAAAGGGGGAGTGGCAACATGGTTGCTCAGTGGCAACATGGTTGCTCATAAAATTCCATTATTAACAATTCCATTTTTTTGCAAATGATGATACTGTTTACATTTTCTCTACATTTTTTACAGTAAAGGCAGAATCAGTTGCCTAGAGCAGCGGTTTTCAATAGGTGAAGCGCGCCTCCCCTGGGGAGCACCAAAGAGCCACAGGGGAGGCGCGACGTGCGAAGAACAAATAACGTACACATCTGTATGCCGCTCTATTGAGATCGGTAATTGTTTGTATATTAGCTGTAAAATGCATCGTTTCCTTGTCCCAAGTCAACAGAAGTCAGCAGTTAAGGGAGGAGACAGGACCCAGCAAAAAACATAGGAAATATGATCCTGAGTACTTAAAGTTAGGTTTCACCTGTTCGGGGTCCGAGGCTGCACCTCTGCCGCAGTGTGTGGTCTGCAAGGAGGTGCTAGCAAATGACATCATGAGACCATGCAAACTTCGGCGTCACATTGAAACTAAGCACACGAATTTAGTGAGCAAGCCAGTTGAGTTTTTTCGGAGGAAGCGTGATGATTTTCAGTCACAAAAAAAGCATAGGCCTAATACAGTCGTTTGGCACTATTAACATGAAGGTGACAGAAGCATCTTATTGTGTCACGCTACGTATAGCGAAGGCGGGCAAACACCATAACATCGGCGAAACATTGCTACTCCCTGCAGCTAGAGATATGTGTTCAGTGATGCTGGGAGAAGCAGCTGCTGCTAAACTTGACGTGATCCCTATCTCTGACAATACCATCCAGCGACGAATATCAGACATGGCTTGTGATGTCAAAGAGCAGGTCCTGGACGGTGTTCGTGAAAGCCCCTTTCACGCTATTCAACTAGATGAATCCACTGACGTCGCACACTGTGCTCAATTGATGGTGTACGTTCGGTTTATCAAAGAGCTCAGTGTGCAGGAAGATTTGTTGTTTTGTCTACCCGCCCTCACAACAGCTAATCCCCTTCACCACCACCCTACTTGTGTGAGTGTGGGTTTCCTGCACTGACCCTGATTAAAAACAAATACAGATCAAGGCTGCAGGTGGAGGACAACTTGCGTTTATTTCTCTCGGTAGTGCAGCCCCGCATCGAACACCTCTGCGCATCAAAAGCGCGGCCTCATTGTTCCCACTGATATGGACGATTACATTGAAACTCAAAGTTGTGTTGTCTTGAATGCATAAATTGGTTGGGCCATAGGGTTGATTTCGCTCTTGTAGCACAAATGACGTGAATAGCGTCATTTTGTTTGTGGGTTAAATCTGAGGTGTTATGTGGCTGAAAATGTTAAAAAATGTTAAGAGAATATGTGAATCTGCTCGATCCGATAACATGCCCTCAATGCAGTTGACTGTTAAATGTCATGTGTTCCTTGAACAACCAGCATTGTCGTTCATTGATCAGAGAGCTGTCAATTGTGCTGATTTTGTGCAAGACGTGCATTTCCTTCAAATGTGCGCCAATTTTTTAAATTGTGGATAGGCCTACTGATGTTCAGTGATTTTAAAAGTAGCCTCAATTAGGCCTGCATGAAGTTTGAAAGTATTTTCTGTTGCAAATATCGTTTATGAATGCACTTTTTAAAATGTTTTTAAAATAAAATGTCTTCAGATACAATATTAAAAAATATTTACATTCTATCAGTTTTAATGAAACTCGTCATTTCATGGAACACACAAAAGATGGCATTTACTGCAGAGGTGTGTGTGGGTTAGGGCAGGCGGACGGGATTTTGGGGAAGGTGGGCCTCGGCTGTCCTTTCCTATTCTAGGGGAGGCTCACATTCACCCAATTTGAAAACCCCTTGCCTACAGGCTGCTGAGAGAGAGCGATATATAATTCCAGAGTGGAATTATGAAAGAAGTTGACTTGTGATAATGATAATGAATTTGTAAATGTTTTTTGTTTTTTTTAACAGATATACTACCTGGGGTTAGTAAGTGTGGAGGTAATACGAACAGTTAAAGTTAAACTAAAAATAGTATGTGATGAAACGGGAACTAAGTTAGTCAGCGCCTTTTTTTCTAGTAGAGACTGAGAAGTATCAAAGGTTCAAAGGTTTTGTTTGTCATATGCACAGCAGATACAGCGTATAAGTTGGCCATGAAATTCTTATATCCCAGGCTCCTCCAACAACTCAACATACATAGTGCAAATGAGATAAATAAAATAGTGCAAAAAAGGTGAAGGTCAACTACAGACTTGTTGAGATGATGAAAATAAGGAGGGTGATAAACACAACAATAGTTTCACAGAAGTAATCTAAGTTCCTAGTAGAAAGAAATGTGATGACAGTGTGTTGAATATCTGAATTCATCTTCTCAGCTTGTTAAGATCTAAAAACTAACAGGTAGAAGCAGTTTTGTCTGGTGCCAAGGAAGGGAGTTTTGCACACGATTCAGGCAGAGGATTGGTGAATGGAGTTTGGCACAAGAGAAAGCAGTTGCCACACAGCGAAAACGGTTTACCAAATCCCAGAAGATTCATTACTGATACCTCAAAAGAGGTTATGTGATTGGCAGGAAGGGAAGCCTTGGGTAATTGACTCTGATCCAGAAGTATTTTTCATGCACACCTTTTCAGGAAGAACAACCAGGAAATTCATTCATTCTGGCTGCATCATGGTTTCACTGGTTTTATTCTATCTACACAATTGGTGTTTCCTGATCCAGAAATGAGAGTAGTTATTAACTATTACATTTTTACTTTAAATAGGGATTTTAAAATGTAGGAATAACTTAGATACTAATTGGAAATTCAAAGCTAATTGAAACATGTTACATAACTTACCGGAAGATGTTGGAGTTCCATTTTGAGTGTGATTATGGCACAAGCCAATTAATAACATTTTTGAAGCTACATCAGACCATAAGGGTTTTTTTATTTTTCAATGACAGGAAGAAATGTTGAATTACAGATAATGATATATTGGGATTAAAAATGTTGAGCATAACATTCATCATAATTAATTATTTAGTGACTGCACAAATAAGATTAGATGATCTAATGAAAATTGCAGGGCTATAACTCAATATAAATTTGACCGCTGAACAAGTTCAACACTACATAAACATTTGGATGAAATTCATTGTGTAAACAAGCTTTAGAGAGTTTAAATAAAAAAATTTTAAATCACATAATTCCTAATGTTAACTTTTCAGTTAATAGCTACACGACACATTTGACCTAAAGAGATTAGTAAGAGACATTAACCAACCAGCCAAAATACAATCAAAACATCAAATTTAGACTGAAGGGAGTTTGATGAAGGTCAATTCCTTTTAAAGGGACAGTTAAAACCACTAATGAAAGATGTTTTGATCCCTTATTTAGACCATGAGGAGGATACGTTTGTCTAAAAGAAGTGCTTTATAATTTCCTATGTTTATATAAATGAAATGCTCTATAAACCACTGTTTTTATATGATTAATCACGTATTACAACTTGGTATTATTATAGAGTTGATTTCTGTTATGATTTTACGCACAGTTCAATTCTTGTTACATGATCTCTCACACCGTCAGTTCAAAGCTCTTCTTGATGAGATGGATGCCCAGTATGGTGATGTATTGTACCACTAGGAGGTGAGGTGGCTGAGCCGTGGGAAAGTTGTACAACGTTTCTTTGAGTTGCATGAGGAAATCAGGGTGTTTCAAGCCACAAAGGCAAACAGCATCCAAGTGCCCTCGGACAGTCACTGGCTTGCAGACCTGGCTTTTCTTGTGGACATCACAGAGCTGCCTAATATCCTCAATCTTCCGCTTCAAGGGAGAGACCAGATAATCACTCAGATGTATGACCATGTCAGAGCCTCCAAACAAAAGCTCCAGTTGCTTAGCAGACTTTGTGTTGGTGGAAAATAGATGTTTTTAAATTTAGGCATTAAATCTACTAACAGTAGCAGTATTGGTTTTTCATAGCCTACTGCAGCCATAAACAAAACAAAAACATTTGTTTTTTTCTCATTTGATTGATCTTTGGTATTTTATTTCATTTCATGAACAACTTTGCATCTTACATTGCTACTTTTGTCTTTGTGTCTGTACATTCAGGAAATTTGGCACATTTTCCCAGCCTCAGAGAAGTTGGGTTGATGGAGGAAGACACACGAAAATACCTCGACATTCTCAGCAATCTTGAGGTGGAGTTCAACCATCGCTTTGAAGATTTCCGTGCACATACAACAGCATTTGAGCTGTTTGCGCAACCCTTTTCTGTAAATGTGGATGCAGTCAGTGAGGAGCTTCAAATGGAACTTTTGGAACTTCAGTCTGATTCAGACTTCCATAGCAGGTCCTTACAGGACTTTTACAGATGTGTTACCGCATACAGATATGGCAAGATCCGCAAACATGCCCAGGTTATGTTATCCCTCTTTGGAAGTACCTATGTCTGTAAGCAGGCTTTCAGCCTGATGAATCTTGACAAGTCCAAACTGCGAAATGCTTTATCTGACTCTCACCTACATGAGATTCTCACTTTGTCAGTTAGTCAGCTTGAGCCTGATATTGAGAGACTTTTAAAAACCAAGAACAGGCTTCATGTCTCCCACTGATAGGCCTACTTCAGGCAGAATGTGTAGGCATAGGCCTCCAATGTGTCACCTTGGAGTATGTTAGGCCCAAGGCCTAGTAATGTTCCATGTCGGTCTTCAAATATTTCATAGTGCTTCAATTATGTTTCTAATTTAAAGAAGCCAGATTGATGTTCAGTAATTTTATGAACTTAAATGTGAAGCACAATAAACATTGTCATTCATTTTTCAAAATGACTTTGATAGTGTTTATTTTGCACACCTTTGCTTAACTTAATGTACTGCACACATATATTTACTGCACACGTATATTTAACTTAATGTACTGCAAAATTAACATTTTGGCCCATGACCCTCCCCCCACATTCAATTTTGGCCCTCCACTGGGAAGTATTTGGGCACCCCTGCTCCAGACGTTCCCAGTTCACTCGCACTACACGTTTGGGCTTACCAGGTCTGTCTATAGGCTTCCTCTGCCACTCGACCCAACTCACCACCAGATGGTGAACAGTGGACAACTCCGCTCCTCTCTTCACCCGATTGTCCAAAACTTGCGGCCTCAGGTCCGATGATACGATAACAAAATCGACCATGGACCTTCTGCATAGGGTGCTCTAGTACCACGTACACTTATGAGCACCCTTATTTTCGAACATGGTGTTTGTCATGGCCAATCCATGACTAGCACAGAAGCCCAGTAACAAACCACCACACTGGTTCAGTTTGGGGGGCCGTTCCTCGCAATCACGCCCCTCCAAGTGTCTCCATCATTGCCAACGTGTGCGTTGAAGTCTCCCAGCAAGACTAAGGAGTCCCCTTCGGGAGCCCCATACAGGACTCTTTTCAGGGTCTCCAAGAAGGCTGAACATTCTGAAGTGCTGTTTGGTGCATAAGCACACACAACAGTCAGAGTTTTCCCCCCCATAACCCGCAGGCGTAGGGAGGCGACCCTCTCGTCCACTGGGGTAAACTCCAACAAAGTGGCACTCAACCGGGGGCTTGTGAGTATCCCCACACCCGCTCGGCGCTTCACACCTTGGGCAACTCCAGAGAAGAATAGAGTCCAACCCCTATCAAGAAGTAAGGTTCCGTCGCTGTGCGTAGAGGTGAGCCCCACCAGATCCAACTGGTAACGATCCACCTCCCGCACAAGCTCCGGCTCCTTCCCCCCCAGAGAGGTGACGTTCCACGTCCCCAAAACCAGCTTCTGTCGCCCGGGTCTGGTCCGTCCAGACCCTCTGCTTTCACTGCCACCCTTCTGGCAGCGCACCCGACCCCATCGCTGTTTCCCGTAGGTGGTGGGCCCGCGAGACGGGGAAGCGGAGGTGTTGCCCACGTTGCTTATTCGGGCTGTTCCCGGCCACCAGATGCTCGCCAACGAGTCTGCCTTCTGACCCTGGGCTTCCTCCGGGCCGGGTATCCTCGCTTTCATGTTTGTTTTCCATGAGGTCTTTTGAACCAATCTTAGTCTGGCCCCTTACCTGAGACCAATTTGCCAAGGGAGACCCTACCAGGAACACAAGGTTCCAGACAACACAGCTTCCGATGAACCCAGGTTCATCGGGCAGACAAACCTGTCTGGCGGTCCGGAACAAAAGAGAAATCGATTTCACAATACAACATAACCAACAGAGCCATCCCTTTCCGGCCATAAAATAAACAACTTCTCGTGGTTGGTAGCGGGGGGCTGGCTCCTGTTGGCCGCTTGTCACATGGGGTTCTCCGGACTCTTCTATAGGCTGACGTCGTCGGGGGCGGGTCCTCTTATGACGGCACCGTCGCTATCTTGTTAGTGATGTCCTGAAGCTCTCACCTACGATATTCTATTATGCAATTCTGAGGTTTATCAGTTATTAAACAGGCAATAGTATCATTGCAGCATCAATGAGTGAGAGGTAGAGGCGGTGTGTTTAGTATGTAACTCCACGCGTCCTTCTCCCTCTACTCATACAATACAATATTAGCTATATGCTAACTGAGGCTAAAAACAAAATCCGGTAATACTACCGGAATTGGACAAATATGATCCGTCCTGAAACAGTGAATTATCTTTTAATGTTTTGTTTCAATATATTGATTATTTCTAACACAAGCCATCCTCATCACTGACTCTCTCAGGCGCTCTTTCGCCTCCCGTGCAATCTCGAACTCCCTATTCATGTCCTTCGAACACCTGCATGCTCCATCCTCCTCTCTGTCACTCCTTTCTTGCTTCACTCCCATCCTGCCGAACTTCTCCATGTCCGCTAGCTCACTGGCTTACTCCGTGACGCAGTTACGAGCTCGTCTTCCGTCCTAAAAAAGTCACTTTTGACACCAATGTAATGTTCCACAAAGAGGCGGAGGCAGGACTGAAGTGTTGGGTTATTTTAATGAACCTGTTGTCACCAACAGACCGTTTCTCAACTCCAGGACAAGGGTTTCAATGACCAACTTTATTACCCAAAAACACACACAACAGGGTCAACGTCACACACTACAGCCATTCCCCCCTGCTCAGCCAATCACAGCCCCGCACACCACCAACTTTGCTGTGCAGCTCTGTGATTGGCTGAGAGACAGGGGACGGCTGACTGACCCACACAGCAACCTACAACCAGATCGCTACAATATGGCCTGGTAGCTGAGTTTCTTCCAGTTAAATGAGTATGCCACATTAATACGTTGTTAAATGTTAACATGCCCTGAGACGCTGTTTCTTTCCCTGTGTGAACCTGTACTGTTTTTCCTCTTCTCTGTCACTGCATGGAACACCCGAATTTCACTGCGGTCAAGCCAGCCCTGTCTTCGGAAAACATAGTCAAGCCAGCACCATCGTTGTTTTGCGGTGTGCATATATCCGTGGAGGAACAGATTTCAAAATAAAGCTGGTGAATGTAAATAAAAATGCAAATATAATAATAATAATAATAATAATAATAATAATAATAATAATAATAATAATAATAATAATAATAATAATAATTAATCAAACTAAATGAATAAATATTAAATAATAAATGAAATAATTGCAAGTAGCTACGCCTGCAAACTATATTTCAGAGAACATTTTAATTCGAATCGTGTGTATAATAAGTCAAATTTAATAATAAGCAATACATTTTCAAAGTCCAATCAAAATGACAGACCAAGTGTCACAAGTCATTCAGGACATTCTGATGTGGACTTTCAAAAATAAAAGCCCTTCAAAATGTATTATTATATTTTTTACTCATTTTCAAATTAGGATTAAAAGGAAACACATCTCTTTAACCTGAGCCTCCGACTGGGAAAAGTCCCGGTAATATGGAATACATCATACCTCATCCCCATTCCAAAGAAGCCACACCCAAGTGAGCTTAACGACTTCAGGCCAGTTGCTCTAACATCCCACATGATGAAGACCATGGAGACTTGTACTTCACATCCTCAAACCACAGGTTCACCATGACCCGCTGCAGTGTGCGTACCAGGAGAAGGTGGGCGTGGAAGACGTTGTCATATGCCTGCTGCACAGAACACACTTTCATCTGGACAAGGGGAAAGGTGCCGTGAGAATTATGTTTTTTGACTGCTCCAGTGCCTTTAACACCATCCAGCCCCTCAGACTGAGAGAAAAGCTCCTGAAGATGGGGGTGGACACCCACCTGGTATCCTGGATCACAGACTACCTGTCAGAGAGGCCACAGTTCGTCAGATTGAAAAATACTTTTTCTCTGACACTGTGGTCAGTAACACCGGAGCACCATAGGGCACTACTCTGTCACCAGTCCTGTTCACCCTGTACACATGCTTCTGTGTACTTCTGCTACAACACGGAGTCATGCCACATGCAGAAGTTTTCGGGCGACACTGCAATTGTGGGGTGTATCAGGGATGGGCAGGAGGCGGAGTACAGGAACCCGGTGGATGACTTAGTGCAATGGTGCAAGCATAAACATCTGCAACTCAACACTTTAAAGACCAAGGAGGTGGTGGATTTCTGCAGGTTAAAGCCCATTCTGCTGCCAGTCTGCATATTGGGGGCCAAAGTGGAGGTGGTCAACACATACAAGTACCTAGGGATGACAATAAACTGGACTGGTCAGCTAACACTGATGCATGCTAAAAGAAAGGGCAGAGCTGGCTCTACTTCATGAAGAGGCTGCGGTCCTTCAATGTCTGTAGCAAGCTCCTCTGTATGTTTTACCAGTCTGTTGTCGCCAGTGTTATCTTTTATGCTGTGGTATGTTGGGGAGGCAGTATTACGAAGAAGGATGCTGGGCGACTGGACAGGAAAGAAAGCTGGCTTTGTTGCTGGCCTTGAGCTGGAGGGTATTACAGCTACTGGGGAGAAATGGAGACTGAACAGACTGCTAACCATTCTGGACAATGATTGTCATCCACTGCACAGCACTTTCACAAAGCAGAGGAGCATGATCAGCTCAACACTAAGGGCACTGTCATGCTCAACGGACAGGCAGGGGAAGTCATTTGCACCCAGGGCTATACATCTCTACAATGCGTCACTAAGGGGTAGAGGAGACATTGAATTTTTGCACAAGTCTGTCTCCCTCTCCACCACATCCATTTCCACTGCAACTTATAACAATGTTTGTTGTCTGACTGTCTACTGGCTATTTTAGCCCATATGCACACACCCCTTCCTCCTTCCCCCAACCTGGACTGTGTCCTAACTTTTAACTTATTAGTTGAATACCAGGTGTAACTTTAATACTTAATACTCTAAGATTTGCTGCTGATTTCTGTGTCTCACCTAAGGTTTACATTACTAAACGTGCTGATTTCTGTGTCTCTCCTACTGTTTACATTACTTTCTATAGTTCATATTTAATGCTTTTTTTTTAGGCTTTAGCCTTGCACTGTAAGACTCCCTTGCACTACACCAGGGGTTTTCAACTGGTTTTGTCCCAGGGACCACCATTCGGACTAGAAAGCAATCCGCGGCCCACTGATGTGCCTGCGCGTGCGCGTGTGTATTTGGTGTTACATGCATAGCTCAATGCATGAAACATGAAAGAGAGGCCACGCAGATTTTATAATAATAAAAGTAGATTTATTAAATTAAATTAAATTAAAGATTATTTTAAAGAAAGAATAAAGAATAATAAAGTGTTGTGCAATTCAGTATTGGGAAAAGTAACTAAAAATGTCATGCAAAGTCAGTCTAGGTGTGTGACAAAACAACAACGGAGAACAAAAATCCAACAACACCGGAGAACCAAAATCCAACAAATGAAGACCAAGGCAGCCTCAACTGCTGGCTGGTCAGGGCTTTTATAACCCAGCCAGGACAGACCTGTCACCAATCACCTGCTGTAGAGACAGAGAGATTGAGAAAAGCAGAGAGAGATTGAGAAAAGCAGGGAGAGAGAACAGGCTTACCATTAACACAGGGCGGGGCCTAAACCCGCCAGGGTCGTAACAGTGAAAACATGGGAGAATTAGGCCTACCTGTCAGTGTGATATCTGGGCGTGGTGAAGTCCACACAGCCTGTCTATTCGTGGCGAAATGGTAGACAGAGACAGTCTCATGTCATTCTCTGGATCAAGCCTAGCCCTGTACTTATTCTTTAAGTACGCCAGTGTAGAAAAACCACTCTCACACAGGTATGTGGTTGGAAAGGGCAAAAGACACCTCATTGCTTTTGCAGCAAGCTGTGGAAATTCTGTCTGGCAACTTATCCAGAATTTAACAAGGGGCTGTGTGTCGTACATATGCCTCCTGACAGAGTCTGTGGACATCTCAATCAGCTTATCCTCTTCCACAGCCGTCAGACTTGACCCTACTGATGCATCGTCACTGAATGGGAGCAGGATCCACTTGCTGTCACGGCGCCACTCTTCCGAATCAGTGAAGTACTTTGCGAATTGACGCACAAGCTTCCTCAAATGCTCACATATAGTGTCGTTGATGTCAGTGCTGTCAGGGTATTCCTCAACTGAAGGAAACATCGCCAAGTTATTGCTCTCCACTCGTTCGATCCACTTTGACATTTTTTTCACAAATGCGTCGAGCTTCTCGTAGAGCTGCATGACGTTTGCATCTCTCCCTTGCATGGAGCTGTTCAACTTGTTCAGCTCTGCAAAAACATCTGTGAGGTACGCCAGCTTAGTTAACCAGTAACTATCGTTGAAATTGGAAGCCAGATCAGAATGCTTCTCGCACAAGAACTCGTAGATAGCTCCGCGTAGTTCAAACACACGGGCGAGCACAGCGCCGCGAGACAGCCAACGCACCTCTGAATGATAAAGGAGAGAGTGTTCACTTCCCAAGTCATGGCATAGGGATGAAAAACAGGCGTGGTATTCCAATGCGTTTCGTTTTATGAATTGACCGTCTTGACAACGACATCAAACACACCACTGAGCTCAACACTGAGATCTTTGGAGGCGAGAGCCTCTCTATGAATCAGGCAGTGTGTCCACAATTTACCCCCGGAGCCACCCGTCCTTACATGCGCAAACAGTCCAGTCTTGCTGCCACTCTAGGCTCGGGCCCATCGCTGCATAATGCAACGCACCTGCTGCCACGAGATATTGTGGCTCCGTGAAAAAACATCGCCAGTGCTTTAATATTTCTACACCGGTAGTTTCGCAGCCGGGCAGTGGTTTGCAAAACAAGAAATTCCTCGTCACAGTAGTGCCTACCTGTCCTCGTTTCGCACAAATGTTATACAGTTGCAGCAGTCATAGTAACAGCTGGTCGTCTCGTCGATTGTGAAGGGAATACCAGAACTGTCTGAAGTTTGCCATCAGCTGGTCGTTGACACAGGGGCGTGGCCACGTGGTGGCCAGGGGGGGCCACGGCCACCATTGGTCAGAGTATGGCCACCCTGCCGGCCCCCCCAACCTCACGGCACGAAAAAAAAAAAAAAAATACAACAAACCCTCATGAACAGAAATGGTATAAAGCTGAAATAAATGCATTAGTATTTTTTTTTTATCAAGTCGTTTTATATTGTCATTCGTCACTTCTGCTACAAGCCCCATATTCGCAACATGTTGGGCCACGCCCCCTCCAACGTGCCTGCATTCTGACAGCGCTTCAGTGGAGAGACTAGCACTGGAGACGAACGCGCTGGATATACCACTGTAACTAACAGGTGAGTAAGTTGGTGATACTTGAAAGGATCATTGAAATGATAAGATCATTTAGTTATCTTCACACTCAATTAAATGTGTAATGATGTCTCGACATTAAGGATTTGTGGCAGAGTGAGTTGAGTAAGGCTGCTGTTGTTATTTTTGCAAACTTGTAAAATGATCTATGGCTAGCGAGCTATCGCTAGCTAGTTAGCTTAAGTCCATTCCCAGGTGTCACTAAGTCATAGATAACGCACTGTCGCTAGTTTACACTTGAAATGGAATAAAAGCAATCTAAAGTTAATGTTGTGTAAAACTTTTCTTTAAAAAGGACACAATGAAAAGGATAAGTGCCTCAGGGGGAGACAGAAAAATCAGCGCTTTTTTTGCCAGCACCAGAGACCAGCAAGCTAGCACGACAGAGAATGTTGCAGACAGAGAAAGGGAAACAGAAGGAGCTAGTTGCGAAAGCATGACAAGTACAGAAAGGGAAGCAAGTGGCAGTGAATATTCAGCAGACAAGTTGACAGAGACAGAGCAGGAGGAGGAGACTGATACTAGGAGAAGAGAATTTAATTACAAAGTCTGCCCTCCAGGTGAGTGGTTATCAGTAGCTGAATAATGGGACATGTTCGGTCGGGTTATGGCAAACAACAATAATTTAAAGGCTGGCCATATAATAAACATGTATTTATTAAATCTGTAAAATGTTAATGATTGCATGTTTAGTCTTAAAAAACAACTAAAGAACAACATGTAATTGGAAGTGGATAGCATTTATGTTAAAAGCTGATATTAATGGGATTCTTTGGTGTTTTACAGACATTTCCAAGTCCAGGGGTGAAGCTCCAGCTCAACCTAAAGTTAATTTCCCCAAGACACTCCAGGGAGACAGAAGCAGGAGCTTCAAGGGTGAGTGGTATGAAGTTCACCCCTGGTTGGAGTACTCAATATGTGAAGACTCCACCTTTTGCTTTGCCTGCAGGCATTTCAGCTTACCTGGCCATGAGTCTACGTTTAATTCAGGTTCCGGTTTCAAAAACTGGAAGAAAGCTACCTATACAGACGGAGGGTATGCTGCACATAGTAGATCTGAGCATCACAAGAATGCCATGCTAGCATGGAAAGAATACCAAATTGCAGAAAAAAATCAGGGATCTCTAATGGGGCAATTAAATAAAGAGTACAACAAAACTGTTGAAGAGAACAGGGGGTACATCAAAACTCTTGCTGAAGTGGTTCTTCATTGTGCAACCGAGAACATTGCTCTGCGAGGGCATCGTGAATCTGAGGCCTCAAGCAGGAAAGGGAACTTTTTGGGTATGTTGAATATCATAGCAAACCATGACGACAAGATTTTGAAAAAGATGGATGGTCCCAGGAATGCTAAATATACAAGTCCTGACATACAAAATGAGATTTTGTCATGCTTAGCAGAGATGGTGCGCACATCAATAATCAAAGAAGTCAAGGAAAGTGGTGCTTTTAGCATACTTGTGGATGAGACTAAAGACAAAAAAAAAATGGAACAAATGTCTTTTGTTTTGAGATACTATTACAATGGTGAAATCCTTGAAAGTTTTCTGGAATTCGAGGTAGCAGAGAAGCTAGATGCGGAGAGCTTGACAATAAAAATAATTCACCTCTTGTCCAAATATGGTCTAGAATATAAGACTAACCTTGTTGGGCAGTCTTATGACGGGGCTGCAGTCATGAGTGGCAAGCACAGTGGTGTGCAGGCCCGAATTAAGGAAGTAGCGAAGCTGGCTTTCTACGTTCACTGTAATGCGCATTGCCTTAATCTGGTGCTGGTGGACACTGTGAGAGGGATCCCAGAGGCTGATTGCTTCTTTTCCTTATTAAAACAGCTGTACGTCTACATGTCTGGATCGGTAGTGCATCCCAAATGGTTACAGGTGCAACAGGAGATGTATGCAGGTGCACCCAGAGAGTTGCAAATGTTGAGTGACACACGGTGGGCCTCCAGATATTATGCTTGCCGTAATTTGTGGGATAGGTTGCCAGCAGTTGTGAAAGTTCTTGAGGAACTGGGTGATGAGAACAGTGGCGAGAGGTCAGTAGGTGCCAGAGGCCTTTTGCCTCAGATTGATTTCCAGTTCATTGTGTTTCTTGCCATATTTAAGAAACTTCTGGGAGATGCAAAATTACTGTCAGACATGCTCCAGTCTTCCTCTCTTGATTTGGCCAAAGCAGTGGATCTTGTGGAGGCACTTATTAGTACTTTTGAATCTTACAGGAGTGAGCAGCAGGTGTTTGGTGATTTGTGGGACACTGTTTTGGAGCTTGCAAAGCAATGTGATGTCTCTGTAGACACTGCTCCAAAACGTAAGAGAACACTAAGTTCAAAGCTACAGGGATACCATGTTCTGTCTACTGTGGGCAGACAAGAAACAGGCGATGGCAAAGATTATTACAGGACAGGAATCTTTAATCTGGTATTGGACCGGATGCTCATTGAGCTCAGGAACAGATTCTCCAATCAGAATTGTGACATAATGCGTGGAATACAAGCTTTAAATCCAAGTAGCAGAAGCTTCTGTGACAAAGATAGCCTTTTTGCATTTGCCAAATTGTATGGGTGTGACCTTGTGGACCTTGAGCATGAGCTCTACCAAATTAAAAGAGTTTTAGATCGTAAGATAAAGCAAGGGATGCAGAGACCACCTACAATTGTAGAGCTGGCAGCTTTTATTGAACCATACCAGGATGTCTTTGATGTTTTCTCCAGGCTTTGTAAAATTGCATTGGCAATACCTGTCAGCACAGCTGCTTGTGAACGCAGTTTTTCCTGCTTGAAGCTTGTCAAAACACACCTGAGAACTACAATGGGAGAGGATAGGCTGAGTGATCTAGGGGTGTTGAGCATAGAACACAGGAGGGCAGCGTCTTTAAATTTAGATGAGTTTGTTGATCGATTTGCTAGAAATCATCACAACCGAAGAATACAGCTGCTGTAAACTAACAGCTAAGTAACCAGCATCTGTCTGTTATACCTGCCAATTCTGCATCATTAACAGCCCAACATTCTTTTGTTTTTCCTAAAGTGTATTATGTGACATGGGTATTGCAATGTTAGTACATGTCTGTTCTATTTAGACTTATCTGGTCAGCTTCCCAGACAGACACTCTCAGATATGTTCTCAAGAATTACAAAAAAGACAATTGTCAAATTATTTACATGGATCTACCTTCACTCACTCACTCACTCACTCACTCACTCACTCACTCACTCACTCACTCACTCACTCACTCACTCACTCACTCACTCACTCACTCACTCACTCACTCACTCACTCACTCACTCACTCACTCACTCACTCACTCACTCACACACACACACACACACACACACACACACACACACACACACACACACACACACACACACACACACACACACACACACACACACACACACACACACTGTTTGTAGTGAAACAGTTCAATGTACATGTTCTCACACACACACACACACACACACACACACACACACACACACACACACACACACACACACACACACACACACACACACACACACACAATTCAATGTACATTTTACACATTGTTGATATTTGTTTTTCTTTATGTTTTATGGGACATGTGTGTGTGTGACGTTTATTTTTTACTCTTTATATATACATATGTTTATTATCGCAAATAAAATGAATATTGCACTTAAAAGGCTACAGTTTACTTTAATAAATGATCGCCTAAAATGACAATTCATATCGTGTCTTTCTGTCATTTGCACTAAAAGCTTCCCCTTCTCATGTTAAAGTCCTGAACCCCCTCACATAATCATGACACATCGCACTCGCACATTATCTAAGCACCCATTCCAATAACATGGGATTATCAGTAACAGTAAGACATCATTAGTGTCCATAAGAAGGTTCAATCCATTGTTTATGGCTAGATGAGCTGTTAGAAAAACTGCTGCTCTGAGTGATGCAGTGCGTGAGTTTTAAAATAGTAGTTTTTGACAATCAAGTGCCACCCCAAATAAAAGACTGGCCAGAGCTGGCCCCCCCAGAAATAATGTCCTGGCTACACGCCCCTGCTCTGCACATATCTATGGCTGCTTGCAATATAATGTGCTCTGCAATGGTATGGGCTTCTTACTTTTTGCAACCTGAGAGCGACCAATCACGATGCTTCAGTGCGTTTTTCATTATTTGTGCATCTCTTCTCAGGTAGCCTGCTGTCCTTTGAAATCACGCAACATCTGTTGCATGTACTCAACGGGTTGGCCTTCAAGTGGACTTGATGCGTCTCCATATGCCGCGTAAGTTTTTCGCCGCTTCATAGCTTCATTAACAGAGAATTTGTTAACATACGAAACACAGTGGTACCTCCTCTCCCTGCTCGTCCTGTCTCACTGTGAATCCAGATTAACCATATTCCTCATTGTATTTTCTTCCTTGGGCGCGTGTTGGGGGCGAAGTTGACGCTTCGGAAGCCTGTCCTTGCCCTATCGTGGCGGCCTGTCCCTCTGTCGTGCAGCCTGACCCTCTTCATGGCAGCTGTCCCTCTGGCACTTTCCTCCACTACTAAACGATCCTTGGGTGCTAGATATATAGCCTAGACTTAGTACATATGTAACAAATGTTTTGCTGACTACAACCTATCTTAAAATACCCGTCGCAGCGGTTGAAAATGTTGTCAACTTTGCTCGCAAGACTGTACGTAATGAATAATAAGTGAGGTTAGCGACGCAACTCATTACCATTAGCGAACACAGGCTACCATAGACTGGATAGGCGCAAGGCTACATTCTGTCAGCTTGAATTTCCTTTATATTATTTTAAACATATTTTTCACGATATGTAACGTATTCGGGGTATTGGGGTTAGTTCAAAGCGAATTTATTTAAAAAAAAAACCATGTGACCTAGATCAACATACTCTTGTCACGGACCACATGCAAATGCGCCGCGGACCACCAGGGGGTCCGCGGACCACCGTGAAAACCTGTTTTAAGTGGTTACATGAGGAGCTTGTAAGTATGGAATGCGAAAACAGAGGATATTCAGGTGATGATCAGGAGAGTTCATATGGGATAGGAGATAGAAATATCAAGCTAAAAAGTCAAAAGATAACAAATAAACTCCTCCGAAGAACACAGGCAAAAACATATCTCTACCT